>NC_054700.1:35841703-35941703 GCF_016097555.1 Gigantopelta aegis | reverse complement strand
ATCAGTGGACCTATTGGGCTATTTCTTGTTCCAGCCAGTGCTCCACAACTGGTGTAACAAAGGCTGTGGTATGTACTATCCTGTCTGTGGGATGGTGCATATCAAAGATCCCTTGCTGCTAATCGAAAAGAATAGCCCATGAAGTGGTGACAGCAGGTTTTCTCTCTCAATATCTATAGTCCTTAACCATATGTCCGACTCCATATAAACGTAAATAAAATGTGTTTAGTGCATTGTTAAATAAAACATTTCCTTTCCTTTCAAGTTCAACTATTATAGAGATGTACCCATTTTGGACAAAGTTATGGCCCTTGAACTTTGGAAATATAAAAATTTGTTAGGCCCTGGGAGGACACATCATGTATGTATTGCTTTAGCAGTACTCCCAGAATGATGAAGTGTTAAATGGGTATGTTGTTGCTAAATTAGATATTGTATGTTAAAGCAGTCGCATGCATGTAAAATTCTGTTGGATGAAAATGCAGATAAAAATTTGAATGTAATAGATTTTTGTGCTGATATGTATATCCGCCCGGTCCCCTCCATTATTATTTTTAGTTAGGGTTAAGTGTTAGGGGTTAGGGTTAGGTTGGGGTTGGGGGTTGGGGTTGGGGGTTGGGGTTGGGGGTTGGGGTTGGGGTTGGGGGTTGGGGGTTGGGGGTTGGGGTTGGGGTTGGGGGTTAGGGTTAGGGTTAGGGTTAGGGTTAGGGGAGGGGGGGACCGGGCGGATATTTTTCCTATCCAGTTCTTGCTGTAGAACAGGGGCGGGACCTAGCCCAGTGGTAAAGTGCTCGCTTGATGCGTGGTTGGTTGGGGATCGATCCCCGTCGGTGGGCCCATTGAGATCATTCTCATTCCAGCCAGTGCACCATGACTGGTATATTTTATCCTATCTCTGGGATGGTGCATATAAAAGATCCCTTGCTATTAATGAAAAAATGTAGCAGATTTCCTGTCTAAGATTATATGTCAAAATTACCAAATGTTTGACATCCAGTAGTGATAATTAATAATTGAATGTGTTCTAGTGGTGTCGTTAAACAAAACAAACCTTAAATCATGTAGACCTTATGTGTTAACTGCAGAACATACCTCAGCCCTCTGCATGGTCTGTCTGTTCAGGAAGGGGGTTATTGGTTAATGAGAGAGAAGTTGGTATAGTGGTCTTTTATCTGTTGTCTGAGATGGACATTATAGCTCTGGGTTTGATCAAGTCACTACTGGGATATATGGTAAACTCAGCAACCTACCACCTTAAAGATAAACCCAGATGGGTTCATTTAAACACTAACTGCATGGGCAACACTTCCCTTTTCTTCCATAGTTTTAAGATTATAAATATAGCTTAATTGTAACACATTCCGGTACTGCATTAAGAACAGTGAATAATTATGGTATAAATCGAACAAATTTTACCCATACTAGTGTTAAATATCAGGGCCTAATTCACAAAGGTTTCTTATAGGCTCTGCTAGACGACAAAACATCCTCTTTGCAAGTCTTTTAGCATTGCACTGCGAGATCGCAAAGTTGCGAGATTTTAGTGAATTAAGCCCCAGACCGTTACCTCCACCACCACCCCCAGCCCCACATTGTTAGGGTTAGTTTTAGGTTTAGTTTTTGTGTTAGAGTTAGTTTTAGGTTTAATTTTTGTGTTAGAGTTAGTTTTAGGGTTAAGGTTAGTTTTTGAGTTACGGTTAAGTTCCCTTTTTATACATGTATCAATCTTTCAGAAATCTTTGCACTGTAGTTGTATACCACTGAATGTTGAGTGTTTTCCCAGATATGTACAACATGTATGTTATTTTGGAAGGGATAATTAACTGTCTAGTACTGTTATGAATGAGTCACCTACTCCCATTGCCATATCTTCCTATAGTGATTAGAAAATAGTTTGTGTATCCGGTATCAGGTTATTATTGATAAACATCTAGGTAGAGCATACTGGTGATGGTGTGTATGACATATTCATTAATATTCATGAGTTGTGAGGGAAAATAATAGTTTTTACACATAAATCCAAAATATTATGTTTCTTGGTTACGGTAATTAGCATCTTGATATTATATTTGTAAAAATTAACACTATATTATCATTGATTTATTGATCATCAGCTACCGGTAATGGATGTCAAACGGTTGTTAATTTTGACATAGTTTTAGAAAGGAAACCAGCTATATCCACCATTCTACAGGACAGCACATACCACAGCCTTTGATATACCACTAGCTGGAATGAGATATAGCTGTACATCAGGTGACCACTTTACCATTGGGCTATCTCTCCCCTAACCCCCACCCTCCAAAAAAAGGAAAAGCAGATTGAAATGCATGTAACCAAGTGACACTGTATTTGGCTGACAGTTCATATGTGTACGTGACTATTCTCACAGAACTCTAGGTAAATGCATGTAACTGAGTGACACTGTATTTGGCTGACAGTTCATATGTGTACGTGACTATTCTCACAGAACTCTAGGTAAATGCATGTAACTGAGTGACACTGTATTTGGCTGACAGTTCATATGTGTATGTGACTATTCTCACAGAACTCTAGGTAAATGCATGTAACTGAGTGACACTGTATTTGGCTGACAGTTCATGTGTGTACGTGACTATTCTCACAGAACTCTTAGGTAAATGCATGTAACTGAGTGACACTGTATTTGGCTGATAGTTCATATGTGTACGTGACTATTCTCACAGAACTCTTAGGTAAATGCATGTAACTGAGTGACACTGTATTTGGCTGACAGTTCATATGTGTACGTGACTATTCTCACAGAACTCTAGGTAAATGCATGTAACTGAGTGACACTGTATTTGGCTGACAGTTCATGTGTGTACGTGACTATTCTCACAGAACTCTTAGGTAAATGCATGTAACTGAGTGACACTGTATTTGGCTGATAGTTCATATGTGTACGTGACTATTCTCACAGAACTCTTAGGTAAATGCATGTAACTGAGTGACACTGTATTTGGCTGACAGTTCATATGTGTACGTGACTATTCTCACAGAACTCTAGGTAAATGCATGTAACTGAGTGACACTGTATTTGGCTGACAGTTCATATGTGTACGTGACTATTCTCACAGAACTCTAGGTAAATGCATGTTGGTAATCAGAATAAAATATAAAATAATATAAAAGAGCATATAAAATTGCTCAACTGCAAACTTTTCTCACCATTTTGATGAAATGATTTACAGATTTATAGTTAAATAAATTGCCTTACTTACATAAAATTACCGGATTTTCAGACTTTTATCACATTTAAAATTACCTATTTTTTAGACTTTTATCGCATTTAAAATTACCTGTTTTTCAGACTTTTATCACATTTAAAATTTCCTGTTTATAAGACTTTTATCACATTTAAAATTACCAAATTTTTACACTTTTATCACATTTAAAATTGTCTGTTTTTTAGACTTTTGACAAAAATTTAAAATTGGCTGATTTTCACATTTAAAATAGCCTGTAAGTTAATATGACCAAGAAAAAGCCATCAGTGGCCTTGTATAATAAGACTGGTGTATGTCAGGAGACTGGCCGACATGCTTGTAGAACTAAAGATAACAGCTGACGGTGTGTGTTATGAAGACAAACTGTAACAGTTGTACCTGTTGGTGAGTGGGCCAGTGGGCGGGAGACAGGCCTGTGATGTTTGTGGTGCGTCTTTGTACTTCCTACACACACAAGGAAGTGTTTTCACTGTTACACAAATAAAACACGTCGAGTGCCGCATCTATGCGGGATGTTTGAGGATGTACATACATACATACATACATAAGTACATATGTACAATACTACATACACACACACACACAGACAGACAGACAGGGATACAGATTGAAGTTTGTTTTGTTTTAATGACACCATTAGAGCACATTGATCAGCGGCTATTGGATGTCAAACATTTGGTCATTCTGAATCTTACTCTTCAGAGGAAATGGAATGAAAAGAAAGAAATGTTTTATTTAACGACGCACTCAACGTCTGACATATGGTTTAGGACTACACAGATATTGAGAGAGGAAACCTGCTGTCACCACTTCATGGGCTATTTTCGATTAGCAGCAAGGGATCTTTTATATGCATCATCCCACAGACAGGGTAGTGCATATCACAGCCTTTCATATACCAGTCGTGGTGCACTGGCTGCAAATGGAATGAATGAATGTTTAACGACACCCAAGCACAAAAATACACATCGACTATTGGGTGTGAGAAAAGGTCAGAGGAAACATGTTACATTTTTCCATTAGTAGCAAGTGATTTTTGTTAATATGTACATTGCCACAAAGAGGACAGCACATAACATGTCCTTTGATATATCATTTAGGGGGAGGGTGCTTACTAGTTGGAATAGGGCACATAACATGTCCTTTGATATATCATTTAGGGGGAGGGTGCTTACTAGTTGGAATAGGGCACATAACATGTCCTTTGATATATCATTTAGGGGGAGGGTGCTTACTAGTTGGAATAGGGCACATAACATGTCCTTTGATATATCATTTAGGGGGAGGGTGCTTACTAGTTGGAATAGGGCACATAACATGTCCTTTGATATATCATTTAGGGGGAGGGTGCTTACTAGTTGGAATAGGGCACATAACATGTCCTTAGATATATCATTTAGGGGGAGGGTGCTTACTAGTTGGAATAGGGCACATAGCATGTCCTTTGATATATCATTTAGGGGGAGGGTGCTTACTAGTTGGAATAGGGCACATAGCATGTCCTTTGATATATCATTTAGGGGGAGGGTGCTTACTAGTTGGAATAGGGCACATAGCATGTCCTTTGATATATCATTTAGGGGGAGGGTGCTTACTAGTTGGAATAGGGCACATAGCATGTCCTTTGATATATCATTTAGGGGGAGGGTGCTTACTAGTTGGAATAGGGCACATAGCATGTCCTTTGATATATCATTTAGGGGGAGGGTGCTTACTAGTTGGAATAGGGCACATAGCATGTCCTTTGATATATCATTTAGGGGGAGGGTGCTTACTAGTTGGAATAGGGCACATAGCATGTCCTTAGATATATCATTTAGGGGGAGGGTGCTTACTAGTTGGAATAGGGCACATAGCATGTCCTTTGATATATCATTTAGGGGGAGGGTGCTTACTAGTTGGAATAGGGCACATAGCATGTCCTTAGATATATCATTTAGGGGGAGGGTGCTTACTAGTTGGAATAGGGCACATAGCATGTCCTTTGATATATCATTTAGGGGGAGGGTGCTTACTAGTTGGAATAGGGCACATAACATGTCCTTTGATATATCATTTAGGGGGAGGGTGCTTACTAGTTGGAATAGGGCACATAACATGTCCTTTGATATATCATTTAGGGGGAGGGTGCTTACTAGTTGGAATAGGGCACATAACATGTCCTTTGATATATCATTTAGGGGGAGGGTGCTTACTAGTTGGAATAGGGCACATAACATGTCCTTTGATATATCATTTAGGGGGAGGGTGCTTACTAGTTGGAATAGGGCACATAACATGTCCTTTGATATATCATTTAGGGGGAGGGTGCTTACTAGTTGGAATAGGGCACATAACATGTCCTTTGATATATCATTTAGGGGGAGGGTGCTTACTAGTTGGAATAGGGCACATAACATGTCCTTTGATATATCATTTAGGGGGAGGGTGCTTACTAGTTGGAATAGGGCACATAACATGTCCTTTGATATATCATTTAGGGGGAGGGTGCTTACTAGTTGGAATAGGGCACATAACATGTCCTTTGATATATCATTTAGGGGGAGGGTGCTTACTAGGAGTTGGAATAGGGCACATAACATGTCCTTTGATATATCATTTAGGGGGAGGGTGCTTACTAGTTGGAATAGGGCACATAACATGTCCTTTGATATATCATTTAGGGGGAGGGTGCTTACTAGTTGGAATAGGGCACATAACATGTCCTTTGATATATCATTTAGGGGGAGGGTGCTTACTAGTTGGAATAGGGCACATAACATGTCCTTTGATATATCATTTAGGGGGAGGGTGCTTACTAGTTGGAATAGGGCACATAACATGTCCTTTGATATATCATTTAGGGGGAGGGTGCTTACTAGTTGGAATAGGGCACATAACATGTCCTTTGATATATCATTTAGGGGGAGGGTGCTTACTAGTTGGAATAGGGCACATAACATGTCCTTTGATATATCATTTAGGGGGAGGGTGCTTACTAGTTGGAATAGGGCACATAACATGTCCTTTGATATATCATTTAGGGGGAGGGTGCTTACTAGTTGGAATAGGGCACATAACATGTCCTTTGATATATCATTTAGGGGGAGGGTGCTTACTAGTTGGAATAGGGCACATAACATGTCCTTTGATATATCATTTAGGGGGAGGGTGCTTACTAGTTGGAATAGGGCACATAACATGTCCTTTGATATATCATTTAGGGGGAGGGTGCTTACTAGTTGGAATAGGGCACATAACATGTCCTTTGATATATCATTTAGGGGGAGGGTGCTTACTAGTTGGAATAGGGCACATAACATGTCCTTTGATATATCATTTAGGGGGAGGGTGCTTACTAGTTGGAATAGGGCACATAACATGTCCTTTGATATATCATTTAGGGGGAGGGTGCTTACTAGTTGGAATAGGGCACATAACATGTCCTTTGATATATCATTTAGGGGGAGGGTGCTTACTAGTTGGAATAGGGCACATAACATGTCCTTTGATATATCATTTAGGGGGAGGGTGCTTACTAGTTGGAATAGGGCACATAACATGTCCTTTGATATATCATTTAGGGGGAGGGTGCTTACTAGTTGGAATAGGGCACATAACATGTCCTTTGATATATCATTTAGGGGGAGGGTGCTTACTAGTTGGAATAGGGCACATAACATGTCCTTTGATATATCATTTAGGGGGAGGGTGCTTACTAGTTGGAATAGGGCACATAGCATGTCCTTTGATATATCATTTAGGGGGAGGGTGCTTACTAGTTGGAATAGGGCACATAGCATGTCCTTTGATATATCATTTAGGGGGAGGGTGCTTACTAGTTGGAATAGGGCACATAGCATGTCCTTTGATATATCATTTAGGGGGAGGGTGCTTACTAGTTGGAATAGGGCACATAGCATGTCCTTTGATATATCATTTAGGGGGAGGGTGCTTACTAGTTGGAATAGGGCACATAGCATGTCCTTTGATATATCATTTAGGGGGAGGGTGCTTACTAGTTGGAATAGGGCACATAGCATGTCCTTTGATATATCATTTAGGGGGAGGGTGCTTACTAGTTGGAATAGGGCACATAGCATGTCCTTTGATATATCATTTAGGGGGAGGGTGCTTACTAGTTGGAATAGGGCACATAGCATGTCCTTTGATATATCATTTAGGGGGAGGGTGCTTACTAGTTGGAATAGGGCACATAGCATGTCCTTTGATATATCATTTAGGGGGAGGGTGCTTACTAGTTGGAATAGGGCACATAGCATGTCCTTTGATATATCATTTAGGGGGAGGGTGCTTACTAGTTGGAATAGGGCACATAGCATGTCCTTTGATATATCATTTAGGGGGAGGGTGCTTACTAGTTGGAATAGGGCACATAGCATGTCCTTTGATATATCATTTAGGGGGAGGGTGCTTACTAGTTGGAATAGGGCACATAGCATGTCCTTTGATATATCATTTAGGGGGAGGGTGCTTACTAGTTGGAATAGGGCACATAGCATGTCCTTTGATATATCATTTAGGGGGAGGGTGCTTACTAGTTGGAATAGGGCACATAGCATGTCCTTTGATATATCATTTAGGGGGAGGGTGCTTACTAGTTGGAATAGGGCACATAACATGTCCTTTGATATATCATTTAGGGGGAGGGTGCTTACTAGTTGGAATAGGGCACATAACATGTCCTTTGATATATCATTTAGGGGGAGGGTGCTTACTAGTTGGAATAGGGCAAAAACTCAATTGGAGAATGGGTCTACTGAGGTGGTTCGATCCTATGATGCAAGCACCTCAGGCGAGTTCTCTACTAGCTGAGCTAGATCCCGTCCCACCTCTCCGACATAGAGATACATAAAGGCACACACACAGACAGACAGACAGACAAACATTTACAGACATGTACAGAACTATGTACATGCAAATATATGTATATAAATATATATGCATGCAGACAGAGGCATGTATATAAGCATACACACAAACACAAATATATGTATATAAATATATATACATGCAGACAGAGGCATGTATATAAGCATACACACAAACACAAATATATGTATATAAATATATATACATGCAGACAGAGGCATGTATATAAGCATACACACAAAAACAAATATATGTATATAAATAGGGAATAACTGGTTACTGTCTTAAGATATCGGCTTTATTCTGTGAAGGTTAGAATGGCGAATGCAGCGAGGCTCTGCCTAGCTACATATGCCATTCAACCTGAGCAGGATAAAACCGATATCTTAATACAGTAACCAGTTATTTCTTTTATCCTGCAATCCTACGGAATAGTCGGAAAATGATTATTTTTTCCATTTTTGTGTAAGCTTTTGTCGTATGTCGTCATACAAGATGCATGACGTCATTTTTTGTAAGATGCTAGCTACATTCTGTCGCATTCAAAAAGCATTTCTAAACTCTAATTCATAATAAATATACAAGTTTTGTATTATCGCAAAACTAAGTTATTTGTATTTACTGTACTTAAACAAATGATTTAAAGAGTATGTTTATTTAAAAATCTAGTCTGAAAGACTCGAGTTGAGTTGGGCTTATGTCACGTGACCTATATTTTTGGTCACTGACCAAAAATATGGAGATTTATCTAGTCATCATATCCTGCCAATGTATACAGTGATTGCAGGATAAATATCTCTGCATGTATATGCATACACACAAACACAAATATTTAGAATAAAAAAAATATGCACATGTATACAGATCCAGTTAGACAATGTAAGTCACATGTATTGAAAAATTAAGGTTTGTTTCAATGACACCTCAGCACATTTGTAAGTATTTGTATTTGGTGTTTTAAGGTGTGGTTATTTTGACATTTAGTCCCTGTACTGGCTATAGTGAATGAGAGGAACACTGCTACATACTAATGATATAGCAGCAAGGGAGTTGTATATGTATTTTCCCATTCTGCATAGACCAGGGCTCGCGCTGTCGGTACCCAAATTAGCCATTGGCTAATTAAAAAAAAAAATGGCTAATAAAATGTGCAAGTGGCTAAAATTTTGGCAAAGCCATTTTCTGTCTTCTGATGTGAACAAACGGTTACATAATCTATCCGACACCTCAAACATAATAATACTACCAAATATTCAATTAGCGTAATAGCGATCTCGCGACCGGTAACGAGAAACGGTGTCATGAAGAATACAATAATACAGCGTAGGCATTATAATGTTTCCTTATTTTAATAATCACAGTTATTAATTTTAACGGCATGCATTCATCATGTATGACAGCAATGTCTGGAAGATCTGTAACTTGTTATTTTTACTTTGTAAAATCTTTGAACTAAAAACAGACTGACAATGCGTGTCAATTTGAATACACATGCCAGTTCAGGGCCGAAAGACATGTAGGCTATCTCAAGGGCTGAGTTCAGCCAGACCTAGCAAAAACAAAACGTTCGCAAGACTGGTTTGTGCGCTTCACGTTAAACCAAATGGACACGACGAACACCAATCAAATAGTTCGCGAATGTTAGGAAGAACGTTCGTTGGCTGAATTGAGGGGCTCTCGGCGCGAATATACGTCACGCTTCAGTCAGCTGACACCCACGTGTCAAGAGGCTTCATTGCGGACATGAACAATTCGATTACGCAAAAGTAAATATTGATGTAAATTTGTAGAAAAACAATAGTTGTTCGCATCAATGAATACCTAACTGCAGTTTTTGTTTATTCCTTTGTCTTTGTTAATTTCGCACCCATGGTCGAGAGCATGCATGCAGATCGCGATAGCCGGAAATGAACATGCAGTATTTAAATTGCGGTTAAATGTACACTGAATAAAATTAGTTTACAATAATCATATTTGTTAGATAATTTTAGATATAAATTTGTAAGACTGTCAGGTGACATTTAATAAGTTAGCTGGATTTTAAAAAGACCGTAAATTTTAATTTTATTAAAGGTTTTTTGTTTGTGGTTTTTTTTAATAAATGGAGTATACTGTGAAGTCTGCATTCTTAGCCGAGGTATTTTGTAAGCAGAAATCACAACAAGCATTTAACTGCGTAAAACAAATTTGGCTAAAGCATTTTTAATATGGCTAATAAAAATTCCATTTGGCTAATATTCTGGCTACAGGTATTTTTGATCCAGGGTGAGCCCTGATAGACACAACAGTACCCACCACGACTTTTGATGTCTCAGTTGTGAGGTACTCGTTGTACTGGTAAAGGGTCTGGAACATGCAAGTTCGTAGCAGGTACTGAACAAGGAGCAGGATTTAGCTCAGTCAGTTGAGTGCTCGCTTGAGGTGCTTGCATCGCAGGATCGAATGACCTTCAACTGATTGGATTTTTTTCTCTCATTCCAACTAGTACACCACAACTGGTCATAGGCCATGTTAAGTGCTTTCCTGTCTGTGGAAAAATGCACATGAAAGATCCCTTGCTGCATTAGGAAAAATATAGCGGGTTTCTTCTGATGACTGTGTGTCAGAATTACCAAATGTTTGACATGCAATAGCCGATGATTAATAAATCAGTGTGCTCTAGTGGTGGTGTTAAACAAAACAAACTTTAACTTTTAGGTACTTGAAAAATGCCTGGAACATGTAGGTTCACACCGTGTACTGGAAATGATTCTGTGAGTACATGTGAACCACTGTGTTTTTATGGTTAAAAGTTCCTTGTTCATATATGTCATTGTATGTAACGCAAAAGAACATTTTGACCCCAAATTAAACATGACCGGGTTATATACATCACTGCAGTCACTAAACCACTGAAATTATTGGAGACTGATGCACTAATGATATTGTGACAACTTCACTCTGTATACATCAAACAAAATAGTAACTAAGTGTGTAATGGATCACAGTTCAAAGAGCATGTCAAGTATCTGAAGTATCACAGTACAAAGTAGGTTTTTTAAACTATATTATTCATTAAACAAAGTAAAAAGGCAGTATTTTATTATTGATAAACATCTATAGTCCATCCCATCCTCGTACAAAAATGTTGTTTAAAAAATAATTTCAGTTTGGTTTGAAATGTGAAAAGATAAGTAAACGTTTTATGGAAATAAACAACAACAAAAAAACTATTTTGAGTCCAATTTAGTAAACAATCGGCTCAGAAATAAATAACTTGCAGTAAATTCCATAGCATGAAAAACGGTGTTCCTTGTTGGAAGGACTATAGATGTAAATGCCTAACAACAAAGTGTATATTAAGTATGTTAAGAGCACCAGTGTGGTGGCAGTTGATGAATGTAAGCAATCATCAAGTAACAAAAAAAAATTTTTTTTAAAATATAAAAAAAAAAAAAATCCACACAACCAACCAATTTTTTTTTTTTTAAATCCACACAATCAACCAAAAAAAAAAAAAAAGAACCACAAGACAACCACTCCCCCATAATAAAAAACAAACAACATTAGTAATACATGCATGTAGCTGTAGCATAAACATTTCATGTTTTTTAACATCCAAAATTAATGTTACATCAATGCCAAGCACACATTTATATACAAACTATATAGCATTGCTTACAATGATGAATACCATAAATACAATGACAATGAGGGCTGTCATCTTTGTCATTTAGCATGAAAGTTGCTATGGGCTGGCTAGTCATATTTTTAGGGAAAAACCCTGTGTACGGCCTTGACGCCCCATCTAAACATCACATCTAGTGGAGCCATATTGTAAGAGTTGTTAAAATAAAAGTTAGTTTGTTTTCTTTAATGACACCACAAGAGCACATTGATTTATTAATCATTGGCTAATGGATGTCAAATATTTAGTAATTTTGACATATAGTCCTAAAGAGGAAACCTGCTACATTTTTCCACTTAGTAGCAAGGGATCTTTTATATGCACCATCCCACAGACAGGATAGCACATACCACAGCCTTTGATATACTAGTCGTGGTGCACTGACTGGAACGAGAAATGGCCCAGTGGGCCCACCGACGGGGATCAATCCCAGACCAACCGCGCATCAAGCGAGCGCTGTACCACTGAGCTACGTCCCGCCCCCAGTTGTTAAAATACACCAAGCAGACGGTCAAACTAAAGTCATCTTATAATAAATGCATTAAATTGGTTATGTTCAGAACATAACATGCAATCAGTCTTTTTAAATTGGTTATGTTAAGAACATAACATGCAATCAGTCTTTTTAAATTGGTTATGTTAAGAACATAACATGCAATCAGTCTTTTTAAATTGGTTATGTTAAGAACATAACATGCAATCAGTCTTTTTAAATTGGTTATGTTAAGAACATAACATGCAATCAGTCTTTTTAAATTGGTTATGTTAAGAACATAACATGCAATCAGTCTTTTTAAATTGGTTGTTAAGAACATAACATGCAATCAGTCTTTTTAAATTGGTTGTTAAGAACATAACATGCAATCAGTCTTTTTAAATTGGTTGTTAAGAACATAACATGCAATCAGTCTTTTTAAATTGGTTGTTAAGAACATAACATGCAATCAGTCTTTTTAAATTGGTTGTTAAGAACATAACATGCAATCAGTCTTTTTAAATTGGTTGTTAAGAACATAACATGCAATCAGTCTTTTTAAATTGGTTGTTAAGAACATAACATGCAATCAGTCTTTTTAAATTGGTTATGTTAAGAACATAACATGCAATCAGTCTTTTAAAATTGGTTATGTTAAGAACATAACATGCAATCAGTCTTTTTAAATAACATGCAATCAGTTAAAATGTTAAGAATAACATGCAATCAGTCTTTTAAAATTGGTTGTTAAGAGCATAACATGCAATCAGTCTTTTTAAATTGGTTATGTTAAGAGCATAACATAACATGCAATCAGTCTTTTAAAATTGGTTATGTTAAGAGCATAACATGCAATCAGTCTTTTTAAATTGGTTATGTTAAGAGCATAACATGCAATCAGTCTTTTAAAATTGGTTGTTAAGAGCATAACATGCAATCAGTCTTTTTAAATTGGTTATGTTAAGAGCATAACATGCAATCAGTCTTTTAAAATTGGTTATGTTAAGAGCATAACATGCAATCAGTCTTTTTAAATTGGTTATGTTAAGAGCATAACATGCAATCAGTCTTTTAAATTGGTTATTGGTTGCATCAGTTAAGAAGAGCATAACATGCAATCAGTCTTTTTAAATTGGTTATGTTAAGAGCATAACATGCAATCAGTCTTTTTAAATTGGTTATGTTAAGAGCATAACATGCAATCAGTCTTTTTAAATTGGTTATGTTAAGAGCATAACATGCAATCAGTCTTTTTAAATTGGTTATGTTAAGAGCATTTCAGTCTTTTTAAATTGGTTATGTTAAGAGCATAACATGCAATCAGTCTTTTTAAATTGGTTATGTTAAGAGCATAACATGCAATCAGTTATGTTAAGAGCATAACATGCAATCAGTCTTTTAAAATTGGTTATGTTAAGAGCATAACATGCAATCAGTCTTTTAAAATTGGTTATGTTAAGAGCATAACATGCAATCAGTCTTTTTAAATTGGTTATGTTAAGAGCATAACATGCAATCAGTCTTTTTAAATTGGTTATGTTAAGAGCATAACATGCAATCAGTCTTTTTAAATTGGTTATGTTAAGAGCATAACATGCAATCAGTCTTTTTAAATTGGTTATGTTAAGAGCATAACATGCAATCAGTCTTTTTAAATTGGTTATGTTAAGAGCATAACATGCAATCAGTCTTTTTAAATTGGTTATGTTAAGAGCATAACATGCAATCAGTCTTTTTAAATTGGTTATGTTAAGAGCATAACATGCAATCAGTCTTTTTAAATTGGTTATGTTAAGAGCATAACATGCAATCAGTCTTTTTAAATTGGTTATGTTAAGAGCATAACATGCAATCAGTCTTTTTAAATTGGTTATGTTAAGAGCATAACATGCAATCAGTCTTTTTAAATTGGTTATGTTAAGAGCATAACATGCAATCAGTCTTTTTAAATTGGTTATGTTAAGAGCATAACATGCAATCAGTCTTTTACACTTTAAAGGGACAGACCCTAGTTCCAACCCGTGAAAATTAACACTAAGTTTAGTTAATCTACAAACCTGTAACACATTTGGATAAAGTTACAAGTGAGTGAAACACTAGTCTGTGACTTTGAAATGGTGAAATACCCTCTAAAAATAGACTAAAACTCAACTCCATAATTATTACTTCTCAGACGCACGTGCGTTTTTAAAAATATAAGAAATGCATTTTGTGATATTAAAAACACCAGGATGACCAAAAACACTTCGAATGTACGGAAATTGATAATCTATTCAACAAAATCTTAAGTAAAGTATGTTTTAAGTTATCAAAAATGGTTATAATAGTCAAAATTATGCATTAGTGTTTAAAAACTAGGGTATGTCCCTTTAACAGACCTTGACATGAAAAATTTATTTAGGGAAGTTACTAATTACTCCCCTAAGTTAAACATTGGGGAGCCATTTAAGATATTACCATGTTGATGCCATATAAATATACATGCCGAGGGGAGCTAAAGATAACTCTTCTTGAACTAGTTTTTGGGGAGTGATGGGAGAGCATGTGTGATAGCTCCCCCTTAAAGGGCAAGGTCTGCTTCAGCATGATAAGCAGATTAAGAATATTTAATACAGTTATACAAACACACCCAATTAGCCTTGGTCATCAGACAAAATAAGAGGATTACACACAAACATCTAATACATTTATCTGCTGATTCAGTGAACTAAAAAAATTATTTTCGAAATAATACTCGCATGAAGTTTTAAAAAACCCAGTTGTATCGTAATAGTTTTGATCATTATCCAACCAGTTTGTAGTAGCTTCTCATTTCTAGTAAAATTGACATTCATAGCAGTAATAGGGGACAGGATTTAGCTCAGTTGGTTGAGTGCTCATCTGAGGTGCTTGTGTCGCAGGATCGAACCACCTCAGTGGATCCATTCAACTGCTTGGGTTTTTTCTCATTCCAACCAGTGCACCACAACTGGTTAAAGGCCGTGGTATGTGCTTTCCTGTCTGTGGGAAAGTGCATATAAAAGATCTCTTGCATTAAGAAAAATGATGACTACAAGTCAGAAATACCAAATGTTTGACATCCAATAGCTGATGATTAATTAATCAATGTGCTCCAGTGGTGTCGTTAAACCAAACAAACAAATCATAGCAACAGGGATGGGATCTAGGTCAGTTGGTAGAGCACTCGCCTTGCATCGTAGGATCGAACCAGCTCAATATAGACCCATTCTCTGATTGGGTTTTCCCCAGTCCCAACTAGTATCCTCCCATGACTGGTATGTATCAAAGACTGGTATGTGCTCTCTTGTCTGTGGTAAAGATCACTTGCTACTAATGGAAAAATCTATTGGGTTTCCTTTCAAGACTACGAACCAGAATTACCAAATGTTTGACATCCAATACTCAATGATTAATAAATCAATGTGCTCTAGTGGTGTTGTTAAACAAAACAAACTTTAACCATTTTCATAGAAATAATACATGAATATTATTAGTGGATTTAAGTCAGTCGGAAAACATAAATATTGACAAGTAATATTGACAAAATATATAAACATTAGCTAATAATAGTTTTTTCCTTTGCGGTGTAATTAAACCAAAAGGGGACTGCAAAATCAATGCAATGTAGACATATTTATTAAAGTAGTTAATGTGGTGAACAAAATCCAGGTTTAATGAACTTGTTGTTTAGCCATGACTACAACATGGTTATTTGGCAATCTTATCTGTGCTAAATCTTCTAAAAACTTCATTTTCAAAGCAAACATTTCAAGCCCAATTAACCACTCTTTATCTTTATCTTCGTTTGATTTGATGTGTCCCCTCTTTCTACATTAATTAATTCATTCATTCATTCATTCACTCACTCACTCACTCACTCACTCACTCACTCACTCACTCACTCACTCACTCACTCACTCACTCACTCACTCACTCACTCACTCACTCACTCACTCACTCTGTCTGTCTGTCTGTCTGTCTGTCTGTCTGTCTGTCTGTCTGTCTGTCTGTCTGTCTGTCTCTCTCTCTCTCTCTCACTTTTCCTCTCCCTCCATCTCTCTTTCTCCCCCCCCATCTGTTTCTGTCCCTCTTTTTCTCTCTCCCTCCTGTCTCTTCAATCCTTCATCACTCTCACCTCTATTTTGTTTCTCACTTTGGCCATGTCTCCCTCCTTTCCTCCCCCCCCATCTCCCTTTCTCTCCTTTCCTTTCTCTCTCTCTCTCTCTCTCTCTCTCTCTCTCTCTCTCTCTCTCTCTCTCTCCATCTCTCTCTCTCTCTCTCTCTCCATCTCTTTTTGTTTTCTCTCTCCATCACCCCCTTGCATGGTTTCATTTGCCAGTCTGGATCCTCCCCCTTTGTAATTCCTATCATGTATTATTTTCTGTTACGATTCCTATAAATATGTTTCTCTGACTGAAGTCAATGCCCACTGTTACAGGGTACACTGACAGTATAGTTTCTAAAACTATGGATTAGGTCTGCCTGTACATGCTGGTATGTGAGTGATCCATCATTTGAAAACAAGAGTAACATTGTTTTTACTGCCCCAACAGCCTGTTTTGCAACTCTCAAGTATGTAGGTCAGATGACATCAGAGAAATGAATCATTGTATTGTACTAAATATACATATAAAGCACTCTTTATATAAACATCTGTATCCATTTAAATGTTCTGTGGTATGTTCATCAGAAAATGACAGCAATTGGAAAACCAAAGTTTGGGGCACAACATAAAGACACATGTCATAACATGTGGGACTATGCCACAGCATACTAGTTTATGTATCAATATCAACATACAAAATGTACACACCTGTGTAATTGAGTAAGTTGGAATTAACACTGAACACAAACTATTAATATACAATAATATATATGAGAGAGAGAGAGAGAGGGAGGGAGGGAGGGAGAGACATATATAATTTAGAACACAATAAATGGTTAATTAGTAAACAATGAATAAAATTGAATGACAAAAACTCCTAACAAATAATTGGCCTTAGTACCTTTGTTTTAAGGTGTGAATATCGACCTAATCAAACTGGATGTGTTTTTGATTTTTACTTGGGGAAATGTTGAGAACTCCAGACCAAACTCAATAAACTGTTGGTGAACAATAGGCTGGGGTGTTATTAAACATTCCTTTCATCTGTGTGAATATTGACTTATCACGCTGGATGTGTTTTTGTTTTTGACTTGGGAGTATTGTCATCGATAGACTGTTGAACACAATAAACTGTTAGTGAACAGTGGGCTGGGGTGTTGCTAAACCTTCCTTTCATCTGGATGTGTTTTTGTTTTTTACCTGGGAGTATTGTCATCGATAGACTGTTGAACACTAAACTATTAATGAACAGTGGGCTGGGGTGTTGTTAAACTTTCCTTTCATCTGGATGTGTTTTTGTTTTTCACCTGGGACTGCTGTGAATGCTATTGGGTTTTAGTTGATGTGCTTGTTTCACGCTCCACCTGCCTCCAGTTAACGGTTGTACCTGTAGTTAGCGGGTAAGCAATGCGAGAATGTGTGGGATTTTGGCTTCCAACCACGCACTATGTACATAACACAAATACTGGCAAGTATGTCTGTACTCAAACTATGCATAGCTACCTCTTTTAGCAGCCACAAACGTATTCATACAGGTCACACACAAAAATCTGGATATATCATCTAATAAATCGCACCATTTTGATTTTGTCTTTTTGTATCCACAAAAATAACCATACAGGTCAATTATTCTGTAAAGAATTAATGTTAGGTTTTAACTACAGTGAAGCCCTTCAACATTGGACCCTTTGTAAACTGGAATACCCTCAAAACTGGACATTTTTAATGTTAATTTTTTTAAATAACAATAAAGAACATGACCTCTCTAAACTGGATACCTCTAAAAACTGGAGTTTTTACTTGATCCTGTTGGTGTCCAGTTTATAGGGGTTTCACTGTATTAAACTGTTTCCTGGCACACGTTGGCTTGAGTAGATGTTTAGTTACGCTATAACATACAGATATTTCTTTAAATAACCAGAAAAGTAATCACGAGATCTATAGACAGTTATAGCTGTATGGTTTTAACTATTGCATGGGTCTTCTGTTACATATCATCTCCAGGGTGATGTTTAGTTCAACTACACATAAAAATCTCTTTGTGAGTCATAAAGATAATTATGCAGATCATTTCATAGAATTGACTTAGTTTTTTCCTTATTACATCTGTTTCCTGTCTGTCTTTTGGAGTGGCATCTAGCTTAGTTGGTAGAATGGTTTTATGCGTTGATCATGGAATTGAATACCCTTGGTTGAATCATTATCTATTTGAGTTTTTTTGCTGTCATAGCTAGTATATCAAACTATATATATCAAAGGCCATGGTATGTGCTGTCCTGCTAATGGAAAAGTGTATATTAAAGATCCCTTGCTATTATTGGATAAATGAAGCAGGGCCCATATTGTAGAAGCCATCTTAGCCCTACGAAATCGTAAAACCATCATAGGGTGTGACGTCACTACAGCACACGCCATAGTGACGTCATAGCTTACGATGATTTTATGATTTCGTAGGCTAAGATTGCTTCGAAAATACGGGCCCAGGTTTCCTCAAGAGTGGCAGGACGTAGCCCAGTGGTAAAGTGCTGTCCTGATGCACCATCGGTGAAGGATCAATTCCTGTCAGTTGTCCCATTGGGCCTTTTCTCGTTCCAGCCAGTGCACCACAACTGGTATATCAAAGGATGTGGTATGTGCTATCCTGTCTGTGTGATGGTGCATATAAAAGATCCCTTGCTACTAATGAAAAAATGTAGCAGGTTACGTCTGTAGGACTATGTCAAAATTACCAAATGTTTGACATCCAATAGCCAATGATTAATAAATCAATGTCTCTAGTGGTGTCGTTAAACAAAAACAAGCTTTTAACTTTTCCTCTGAAGATTACATGTATGAGTCACAACTACCAAATGTTTGACATCCAATAGCTGCTGGTGATTAATTAATCAATGTGCTCTAGTGGTGGTGTTAAACAAAAACACACTTTAATTTTTAACAGGATGCTTTGGGATACACAGTGACTTTTCAAAAAAGATGGAGATGATAGAATATTGCCTATATTAGATGTATTGTTCAAATAAATTAATGCAAGATACTGAATTGTACGGCAGGCATTGAATGTGTGACTTCCATTACTTCCTAATAGGATATTGTGACGTGCACATGTGTGTGTAGTTCTTTGTTAAAGATAAAATCAATGTCAGTCTATATATACATAATGTAGCAAGTGGATGGAGGTATTGTTTGAGTTTAAACAAAGCCGAATGGATTACCTAGTGGATGTGTCACTTCATTATGTAGGGCATTTAATGAGGTAATGAATAATTGTTTTGTGACACCCCAGCACAAGAAAATAACACATCAACTAGTGGATGTCAAACAAAGGAAGTATGCAAACGGTGGGTGTTTCTTTTTAAAAAGTATAGTGTGGTGGAAATGTTTTACTATCAGTTCATAGTGTTTGCCAAATGTTTTACTATCAGTTCATAGTGTTTGCCAAATGTTTTACTATCAGTTCATAGTGTTTGCCAAATGTTTTACTATCAGTTCATAGTGTTGCCAAATGTTTTACTATCAGTTCATAGTGTTTGCCAAATGTTTTACTATCAGTTCATAGTGTTTGCCAAATGTTTTACTATCAGTTCATAGTGTTTGCCAAATGTTTTACTATCAGTTCATAGTGTTTGCCAAATGTTTTACTATCAGTTCATAGTGTTTGCCAAATGTTTTACTATCAGTTCATAGTGTTTGCCAAATGTATCACCATAGTTCTGGCTTGCAAACTCTTTGTTTGAACTAATCTGTTTTGTTAACACAGTGAAACTTCTCTAAACCAGACACGCTTGGAACCAAGTAAAAAGTCCGGTTTCAAGAGGTATCCGGTTTGCAGAGGTTCTCTTCTGCACAGATATTTAAAAAGGGACTATGAAAAACATCCCGTTTTGAGACAATTCCGGTTTATACAGTGTCCGGTTTTGAGATAATTCCGGTTTATAAAGTGTCCCGTTTTGAGAAAAGTCTGGTTTATAGAGTGTCTGGTTTTGAGAGAATTCCAGTTTACAGAGTGTCCAGTTTTGAGAGGTTTCACTGTATTTAATATATGTAAACCACATGTTTGTGAAATACTTGTGATAACTGTATTGTTGAATTGGTTTTAATTTTACTCTTGTGGCAGTCAGATGAGTAATACTATTAGTGAATGTGTTAGGTTGTCTTAATTTATATCGGCTTGTTCTGTAGGACAAGTCATCATTTTCACTTCACTCACACAGATGTTTTTGCTGATGGAATCCAGTAATATTTACATACATATATGTAACTTGTCTCTCATTTGTCATCAAAACATCCACTCAAATGGAGCAAAAGTGTCAAACATGTTACAGGATCAAATTCATTAATATTTTTTTTTCTTTTTTCTCAGTATATTGTAGTTTTCCATTGATTTGTCCTGTCAAACAAGTTGTAATAACAGTTTTCTTGTCATGTACCCAAAACTACAAGCCTTAGTAACACAGACTGTGGGCCGATGTAGCCCAGTGGTGAAGTGGTCTGTAGGATCGATTCCTGTCAGTGGGCCCATTGGGCTATTTCTCGTTCCAGCCAGTGCACCACGACTGGTATATCAAAGGCTGTGGTATGTTCTATCCTGTCTGTGGGATGATACATATAAAAGTTCCCTTACTACTAATGGAAATATGTAAAGGGTTTCCTCTCTAAGACTATATAGTGGTTGAACATCGTAAGATACTACAGTGATTGAAGATGAGTAGGATGTTACAGTGGTTGAACATGCATAGGATGTTACAGTGGTTGAAAATGCGTAGGATATTAGTGTTTGAACATGTGTAGCGTATTAGTGTGGTTGAACATGTGTAGTATGTTACAGTGATTGAACATTGTAGGATATTACAGTGGTTAAATGTATAGGATATTACAATGATGAACATGTGTAGGATATTACAGTGGTTGAACATGTGTAGGATATTACAGTTGTTGAACATGTGTAGCATGTTACAGTGATTGAACATTGTAGGATATTATACAGTGGTTAAATGTATAGGATATTACAATGATGAAGATGTGTAAGATATTACAGTGGTTGAACATGTGTAGGATATTACAGTGGTTGAACATGTGTAGGATATTACAGTGGTTGAACATGTGTAGGATATTATAGTTGTTAAACATATGAAGGATTTTACAGTGGTGAACATGTGTAGGATATTACAGTGGTTGAACATGTGAGGATATGACAGTAGTATACATGTGTAGGATATTACAATGGTTAAACTTGTGTAGAATATTACAGTGGCTAACAATATTTAGGATATAACAGTATTAACAGTGGTTGAACATGTGTGTAGGGCATTAGCTGTTAAAAATGTAGGATATTACAGTGGTTGAACACATGTAGGATGTTACTGCAATGTTTTATGTGTTATCTGCTCCTTGCTGCCATGGTTTCTGTGTCTGTGTTATCAGGTCTGACAGTTTTATTAGCCTCGTATCACTGGGTAACCTGTAACTGGCGTTCCAGCCACTGCAGATTGTATCAGCCCTGAATCATCAATATCCCTAGAGAAAAATAAACATTTATGTACATGTATATATATATACATGTTTCTACATCAAAGAATTTTCTCTATACATAAGTTGTTTCCTTTGTTGGCATGCATTATAAGAGTTTTTAGAATAGTTTCTGTTTGTGTCTGTCCATATCATTATTGGGTTGAAATTAGGTTAATGTCTTATAACATGATAGCAGATTTTTGTTTAAAAAAATAGTTTCTTTTCTGAAATATAAATTTCTCAGCAGATATTATTTTTTAACTTCGTATTGATCATACCAAATTTATTTCTGAGAGTAATAAATACAAATTTGTTCAGCTTTTCCTGACCCAAACTTTTCTGTCTGGTCACCAGCAACTGTTCATATATTAATAGTTTTATAGTTCAATCAACTGGTAGAAAGGTGCTAGAAAAACCGTCTAGCACACCTCAACGGTAAATTTGTGCCCTTTTCATTGGTTAAGTGGTCTCGTTGTTTAGGAAGTAGACGACTGTTGCTACCTGTTGATTGCTGAGTAGGTGCATGTTACCAAGATATTGTGTGATCCCTGGGCAAGGTCATTGGGAACTTTGTTAACATTCAGTTAAGTTCAATTAACTTCCTGTCACGGGGATCATAGGATCCCCGTAACTGAATAAAACACAATTATCCAAATATCTCTCCTAACTGTATAGCTATTAGATCTCTCTGTATTGGGCAGTCTAATACCCGAGTGGCTCGGCTCTAGGTATAATCAGAGATAAGATCTATATAAATATATATGTATATAGCACGTTTAGTTCACTAGAAAACACAACAAAACACAATACACTTGTGAATCTGTATTACCACTACGCTGACAAATGTACTTGCCGCAGTAGTTAATTAACAACAACAATATAATAACAACCCAGAGCTAATCACTTAATTAGTTAATCACTAGGTGTCTAGTTTACACAATATTCTAATCACTTCACCGTGATACAACACGCACACGTGTGATATTTGAGAAACGCTGCCAGGGGAACTTAATTAATAAAGGAATTACAACTCTATTCCTAACTGGTTAATTTTTAATTAACCCTTAACTACTCATTCAGTAACCTTGTAATACAGAATTAATACTGGTACCTATCACAATAAAGACAATAACCTACAGTTTACCTAGGTCCTCTAGGATGACTGGCTAAGCTTTAATATATTAGAACAGTGAAGCCTACAATTTACTTCGTCAGATTACCGGAGACACTGTCTAAATAATATTGGTATAATACAGTATTAAAATATTTAAAGTCATATCAGTCACATCAAGGTTAGACAACAGAGCAGAAATATATATTTACCAGTCCAGACGGACAAACATTCCCCGGGAGCCTTCCAATGTTTCTCCTCGATATCTCTAAAATCCTATCTATTTATTCAAAAATCTCAGAGACAGCGAATATTGCCTGGAGGCACAACGCGGTACCTCACCTATCATGTGATATTGCCACAACTCCCAGAGACGGTATATTTTCTTAGATAGCCAGACTTACTGTTGCCTAGTTTGCCAGAAATACCCCGGTCGTAAACTGCACTACCTGAGTTATTACGTAACTACTGGCCACATGGCCTCCACACCTGGTCTAAGTGTGTATTAGGGGGTACGGTCGCGCGGAATATTACGTAACCATGCTGCACACGGCCCTCTAAAACAATTAACATCGCCACAGGCGAAAAGATAAGAGCATGTTCCGTCACACTTCCACTAATTGTTTTAGCACTTAATACTGTAAAAAGAAATGTTTTATATTTGACTAGATGTAACCCATGAGCTCCCTCTCTCTCCCTCCCTCCCCCCAATACGACTGTCATGTAAATAGCCAGTCGTTGTCATTAGCTGAGGCTATAAACACTGCCTTCGTATATTGTACATGTACTTCTGTTAAGTGACAAAGATGGGGCTTCCATCACTGTTGAAATTATGGAATGGATCATAGTAAGCAATATTTAGCATGATGTGTGTGCATTAAGGTCGACAACAATCGCTTTTCGCACCTTTGTTTTGCCTTCATACACAATAAATATAACACACCTCACTGTAATTTCACTTGAAATCCAAATTTCGAAAATGGTATATTAAGGTGCATTAGTAATATTCAAATAAAACAAAAATCAATAGCAATTTTGCATTGGAAATGTCATGTACCAGTTTATTGTTATTGTAAGGAAATGTAAAGTGACATCATTGGAATATTGATGTCATCCAAATTCTAAATTATTTGTATTATTACAATGTTTTGCAACATTAAAATAAAAACTGATCTACTAACTTTGACACCTGTCAAAATTCTGTAACGATCAGACAATGCTGTTTACAGGTCAGTATTTTTTAAATATTTTGTTTTCATAATTCTGTACAAAATATTAAGTTTAATTTTAAAAAGATGAAAGAAATAAAAAGTACCTTTTGTCAAATATATCATATCAAAAAATTACAGTTGGATATGTTATATTTATTGTGTACGAAGCCAAAACAAGGGTGCGAAAAGTGACTCTTGTCAATCTTAGTCAACTGAACCGAAGCTCAAAGAGCGATATAAGATCCATACGAAGTGTGGTATTGGATATGTACAAAAAAGGTAGTTGCCAGTGCAAATTAAAAGAGGATAAGTGGTTAGAATGATTGGAAATTTAACATGACCTTGCATATTATATTAGAGATACGGGAGTTCAAGTGATAGTGCACCCCCCCCAGCACCCCACCCCCCCCCCCACGCGCACACACACATACTCAAAGCGGTCATGGTTAAAGTGATTTAGTATCTAATCTGTAATTGCCTTTATGAATCGTTTAATGGATGGTTTGCTGTTCTTGTTTAATCCACCTAATATTTGAATTCAGTTTTCTGAATAGGAAAATCCACTACAGATTATTAATGGACATGATAGATAGTGTATCTGTTTTAATCCCATTACATGCAAGTTTATTTGTGATCACATTAATTTCTATTCTGGTTTTGATTATGTCATTAGAAAATCCCATCATTGTGTGTGTGTGTGTGTCTGTGTCTGTGTCTGTGTCTGTGTGTCTGTGTCTGTGTCTGTCTGTGTCTGTCTGTGTCTGTGTGTGTGTGTGTGTGTGTGTGTGTGTGTGTGTGTGTGTGTGTGTGTGTGTGTGTGTGTGTGTGTGTATAATGTGGAACCTGCCTAAACTGGATCACCTTGGGACCTCAGCATTTATCTCACTTGGAAAGGGATCCAGTATAATCAGTTTACATTTGTTCACCACTTTATTTATATACATGTATTGATTGATCTCCTATGCTGGAAAAACAGAGAGTTTAGCCCCAAAAACAAAAATCTATATTGTATCAACAGATATTCTGATGTGGCTAAGTTTTTTAAACCATGAAACAACAACACATCATGCATCATGTATACACACATTAAGAACACAAGTTTAATATATAAACATTTGAATCATCAGTTATGTGATTGACAAAATACACCTCATTTATTTTGTGCAAGAACATACCACTCGACCACTACATGGTCTCGTGGTATATATTCTTGTGCAATATACACTTTGCAATAAACAGGAAGCGAAAACAATGTATGTGAAGTTCTGTACATTTATTACATAGGGTTTATTACATTGAATACACAGGGGGGGATTTGAGACCAAGAAATTATAGTTAGTTTTAATAGGCATCTGATTTTATGAAGATCCCGTTTAACCTGATTTCAATGTATCAGTAGCATAATAACATAGACATGATGACGTGGGATTTTTAAAACCCAATTTGTCTGCTGTTTGTTAGGTTGTGAATATCTTTGGGGAAATCCCATGCATTAATTGCTATATATAGATTTTGTAAAACATTTATGGGATAACCACTGCACTGTATAATGTACGCCACATCTGATTTTATAAATATATGATGCTCATTTTATGTCACTAAGTTTTCACTTAATATGCTGATTGGATCGGTTTCAAATACTATTTATAGACATTATTGTATGAATGTTATTTAACACGTGATGTAAGTCTTCTTGTATCAGAACTAGTTAAAAACATTTGCCATTTAACAGCAGACAAATATAAGTGTATGTTGTTTGATTTAAGTTAATTATCTGTGTAGTAATATTAGTATTATTCACATTAATCTGACCACATGATGACAAGATTTAGTCTGAGATGTGTCCAAGCACCACAGGTACATTATACCATATTATGTTTGACACTTTACCTTCAGTTACAGTCTCTCTCTCTCTCAAGCTGTCACTCTCACTCTTTCTTTTTTAACATTTGTGTCTCTGTCCATCTCTTTGTTGCTATTTCACGGACTCTCTCCCTCCATACTTTCTCTCTCTCTCTCTCTCTCTCTCTCTCTCTCTCTCTCTCTCTCTCTCTCTCTCTCTCTCTCTCTCTCTCTCTCTCTCTCTCTCTCTCGCGTCCCTAAATTAATGCAAGTGACGGTGGGCAGACTAAAATGCGACATGAAATTAATGCGAGTGGTTTCCATATGAAATATTACTTTCCTCATAATATAAGTCTGTGTACTTTTCGCTTAAATCAGAGTTACAAGTATCTTTAATGAGATCAACTCACTAACATGTCAGTGTATACATCACTTAACCGGTTCCTCGTATGCTGTTGTGTAATAGCTTGAGCATAATAAAATTCTGTTCTGTTTAGTTACTAGTGTCCCCAGTGAGATCAACTCGAAGCATATTTTTGCATCAGAGAGATTTTGTTTTATTATTGAGATTAATTGCATAGGCCTGTTCTGTTGTCTTCAACCAAATACTACTGCACCAAAAAAAGCACTGAAAATGTGTTACCAGTTTTAAAAAACATTACGCTGTTTACATTTAGCTGTTTGCCCATCACTGCAACAGATGTCAGACAGAGTGTGCATGTTGGGAGGTGTTTCCTCGTGTAACGTCTATGTCAACTGGATCAGCTGTTTGCCACTTTTTGTCTGGCCGGTGGCATTTGCAGAGTTTGTAGCCACACCGATCTGAAAGAACGGCAAAGATCAACTCTGGGTACATAAATCTGCAAGTTTGTGTCTGGCTGGGAGTGCCATGTCAGCTCCTGTTCAGCTGCTGCTGTCATTAAGTGTTTTCAGTTTGTTCTTGGGCTGGTGTCCAATTAGCGTTCAGACATGCAGTCACACAGTCACACAGTCACAGGCTGTCTGCAGGTCACACGCGAAGGTTACTGGTTAGTTATTGGTGAGAGAGATGGTGATTGACATTATAGTGCAGAGGAATAATGGTTAGTGATCAGTGAGAGAGAAGTTGGTGCAGTGGTCTGTGAAGAGGGATAATGATTAGTGAGAAGAAGAAATCTGTGCAGTGCCTGTCCAAGGCAGAGGAATAATGGTTAGTGAGTTGACCAGTTGGTGCAGTGGCCTGATATGCCAGAGGAATAATGGTTAGTGAGAGGGCAGTTGTTGCAGTGGCCTGATGTCATGACAGAAGAATAATGATTAGTGATTAGTGAGGGAGTGATTGGTGCATTGGCCCGACATCAGGGAAGAGGAAAAATGGTTAGTGAGGGAGTGATTGGTGCATTGGCCCGACATCAGGGAAGAGGAATAATGGTTAGTTAGTGAGGGAGTTATTGGTGTAGTGGCCTGGTATCAGGGAAGAGGAATAATGGTTAGTGACTAGTGAGAGAGCATTTGGTACAGTGGTCTGTGAACAAGGCAGGAATAATGGTTAGTGACTAGTGAAAGCATTTAGTGTAGTGGTTATAAAGGTCATTGAAATGTGGTTGGTGATTACAGGAATAAATCTGTGCAGTGCCTGTTCAAAGCAAAGGAATAATACTTGGTAATGAGGGGCGGGGGGGGGGGGGGGGGGGGGGGGGGGGGGGGGGGGGGGGGGGGGGGGGGAGAACGAGAGTGGTATCAGTGCAGTGGCCTGATGGTAGGGCACAGGAATAATTGTGGGTGATTAGAGGGAGTCAATAAAGGGGCTGCATAGGGCAAAGTAATGTAGCTAGCTTAATGGTTAGTGAAAGAGAAGTGTGCTTTGCCTTTGAGAGCAAATGGAATAATGGTTAATATATAGAGATTTAACACCACAAACGTGTGCATGTTGTGCTGTGTGCCTATTTGTTGTGATGATGTTGCTGCTATGAGCAGTGATTACAGTATGAGTGTTGGACAAATCAGAACCAGGTGGTGGTAGGTGTCAATGACGGGTATCTGTAGCATGGCACTGCTGGACGTATGATATGTCTGTATATTTATGTGCATCTCTTAAATAACAAAGTTATTAAACATTCATGATCCAGCCAGTGCACCACGACTGGTATGTCAAAGGCTGTGGTATGTGGTACCCTGTCTGTGAGATGGTGCATATAAAAGATTCCTTGATGCTAATGAAAATGTTTTTGGGGGGTTTCCTCTCTGATACTGCAGGTCAAAATTACCAAATGTTTGACATCCAATAGCCAATGATTAATAAAATCAATGTACTTTAGTGGTGTCATTAAACAAAATTAATTTTTCAACATTGATGATGGCTGGTAAAAGCGAACACTTTCCCACATCTTTATAGACGCATGTAATATGGATTTACCCAATTTTCAGTTATTCTCGAACCTAGGAGATCAGAAACTTTGTTTTCCAGATTGTTTTTGTAGTGCCATGAGATACTGGGCTGACATTTTGTGTTTAGCCTTATCAAGTTCAACTTTCATAGTGATTTACCCATTTTTATGAGAGTTATGGCCCTTGAACTAGGAGATACAAAAACATTTTGGGCGTGGTAATTCTATTAATGTTGAGCTACATGTAGGTAGCAGACCTCAGTTGCCTACTATGGATGGTCATAACTGGTTTTGTGTGATTATTAAAACAAATATCTTTTTCTCCAGGTGGGAAGCTAACCTTCCTTGCTGTCCATGCAGTATGGATGGTCATATCTGAGTTTGTGTGATTATTTACTCTAATTATCTTCTTCAGGTTCTGCCAAGAGAAGCATCTTCCATGTCAGCTCTCCGGGATCAGTCGGCGCCACCTGTCTCAGGTCAGTTACTGTCTGTCAGGTCACGTGATATGACCTGTATGTAACGTGTGTGATATGTGCTCAAATTAATATATTATACGGCATTGTAATTGTGACCCACCCTTGCGAATTTGGTCATATGTCGCAAAAAATATTCGTAATCTGTAGAGTGTCAGCTTTGATGTGGTGCAAAAATTATTAAAATATATTGATTTTTGACAGAGTTAGAGCAAAAAATATTCGCTGATAAATGAGACCATTATTTTGAGATAAAGGCCTCCGAAGATCAGTTCCTGGATTTTGATGACTGATATCAAAACACCATAGCAACAATATACTTAAAATAAAGGTAAAGCTCTCAAATGTTCCACACATTAACATTAAGTCATGAACTACATGAAAGAATATGATTTATAGGTTCAGGGTGGTTAAATACAATGAAATTAAATAACTTAATTTAATACATAGTAAAAACATTTTGTTTTTTTAACAACACTACTAGTGTACAGTAATATTGTAATTAATATACTGTACAGTATTGTAATTAATATGTTGTACATTATTGCAATTAATATATATTGTACTATATTGTAGTTAAAATATTGTAATTAATGTACAAAATTGAAATTATTATATCATACTAATATGTTGTACAGTACTGAAATTGTAATTAATTAATGTAATGTATTGAACAGTATTGTAATTAATTTATTGTACTATATTATAATTAATGGACTTAACAGTATTGACATTACTGTGTTGTACTGTATATTAATATGTGGTACAATATTGTAATGAATATATTGTACAGTATTGACATTACTGTGTTGTACTGTATATTAATTACTACACTGTACCGTAGTGTCCTGTGGTGACATATGACAGTGCTGTTAGGTGAGATCAGTATGTTACACGCACTGAGCTGAAATCATTGTACGATATTAATCTGTCAGTTGCTACAGTACACATAACCAGCATCCATTAAAAACACTGTTTAATTACACTCGTATCATTTCCCTTGCTTGACTACAGCAAGAAAATAATGGTATGTAGTATTGGGTGATGTTTTCTATAGATTTGTGTTAATCATACAACTCACAACCAGTCTACAGTAGGTCATAGTGGTTAGAGCTATACTATTATAACACACAGATTAAATTTGTGTTAATCTAATAACACGCAACTAGTCTAGTAGGTCACATTGGTTAGTGCTATAATATTATAACACTGATTAAATTTGTGTTAATCAAATAACACGCAACTAGTCTAGTAGGTCACATTGGTTAGTGCTATAATATTATAACACTGACTAAATTTGTGTTAATCATATAACACACAACCATTCTAATAGACTGATTAAACATTCTAATAGACTGATTAAACTTACGTTAATCATATAACGTGCAACCAGTCTAATAAGTCAGGGTGGTTTGAGCTATACTATTATAACACTGATTAGATTTGCATAAATTGATTAAATTTGATCAAATAGGCCCACCGATGGGGATCGATCCTAGACCCGACCGTGCATCAGGGGTGTGCTTTACCACTATAGGCTACTTCCAGCCTCCTGTAATATTATAACAGACTGATTAAGTTAGCATTATACAGATCCTCCTCATATATTGTATGAAACGAAAACCATGTGTAACATCAGCTGATGTTTTCTATAATATTATAACAGACTGATTAAGTTAGCATTATACAGATCCTCCTCATATATTGTATGAAACGAAAACCATGTGTAACATCAGCTGATGTTTTCTGTAATATTATAACAGACTGATTAAGTTAGCATTATACAGATCCTCCTCATATATTGTATGAAACGAAAACCATGTGTAAGATCAGCTGATGTTTTCTGTAATATTATAACAGACTGATTAAGTTAGCATTATACAGATCCTCCTCATATATTGTATGAAACGAAAACCATGTGTAACATCAGCTGATGTTTTCTGTAATATTATAACAGACTGATTAAGTTAGCATTATACAGATCCTCCTCATATATTGTATGAAACGAAAACCATGTGTAACATCAGCTGATGTTTCCTGTAATATTATAACAGACTGATTAAGTTAGCATTATACAGATCCTCCTCATATATTGTATGAAATGAAAACCATGTGTAACATCAGCTGATGTTTCCTGTAATATTATAACAGACTGATTAAGTTAGCATTATACAGATCCTCCTCATATATTGTATGAAACGAAAACAATGTGTAACATCAGCTGATGTTTTCTATAATTTGTACAGACCTGTTTTAATCAAAACACACAGCCAGTCTATAGTAGGTCAGGGTCCTAATTCACTAAACTCTCACAACTTTGTGATCTCGCAGTGCCATGCTAAAAGACTTGCAAAGAGGATGCTTTGTTGTCTAACAGAGCCTTAAGAGACCTTTGTGAATTAGGCCCCAGATTGGCTTGTAGTAGATAGATTAACAGGCTAGAGGTATTAACTGATTGATGGAATTTGTCCCTGGTCTGTACACACCCATATCGTATATCACGTGAAAACGATATGTAGCAACAAATGATGTTTTCAGTAGCTGATATAGATCTGTGTTAATCCTAGCATATGCCACTGGTCTAGTATATACAGGTTGCATAGTACCAAAGAACAGAGTTCTGTATCAAAGTTCGAGGTGCACCGTCAAATATTTAAGAAGTAAAAGCAGCTGTGGGTGTGATTGGTAGTAATATGTGACATTGATTATTTGTGCAAATACTATTATCCATTGACAATAAATAAATACACTTTTATTTGTTATACAGTTGTTATGCAGTATATACCAGAGGTTGAAACTAATGCGGGGTACCCCCAAAATTGGAACTGCAATTTTCAGCAGAAATGACGGTTGCTAATAAAAACATTAATTAAATCTCTTAAATGATATGTGACCCACCCTCCCCCAGTTTCTTGTAGGTAGATTAGATGTGAGGTGCCACACTTTTTATTGCTGTACTTCCTGGGTTTCTTGATATGCTGCTTATATCAGTTTTATCAGTAAATGTTAACATTATCGGCAATAGGAATTGATTTGGTATATTAGAACCTACAGGTCAGTGTCTAGATCTTAATAAGATCAAGCCACATAACTGTGATTAAATTTGTTCTATACAGACTTTCATCATGTATCAACTAGTGCTTTCTATAATTTTAATGAATCTGTGTTTAAGAAGGGTGGGCGGGATCTAGCACAGTGGTAAAGCACTCACCTGATGTGCTGGCGGTTTAGGATCGATCCCCATCGGTGGGACCATTGGGTTATTTCTTGTTCCAGCCAGTGCACCATGACTGGTATATCAAAGGCAGTGGTATGTGCTATCCTGTCTGTGGGATGGTGCATATAAAAGATCCCTTGCTGCTAATGGAAAAATGTAGCAGGTTTTTTTTGATGACTACGTGTCAGAATTACCAAATGTTCGACATTCAGTAGCCAATGATTGTGTGCTCTAGTGGTGTTGTTAAACAAAAAGAAACTTTACTTAACTTAATCTGTGTTTAGGCCAGATTAATACACAGCTGAATTAGAAGGTGAATGTCTAGAGTCACGTAACACACTGGTTTGATGTGTCTCTCTTTACACTTACCCTCATTATATAACATCAGTAGAAAAAGTAATGTCTTCCAGTCAAGATAAGGTTTGAGGTGGAGCTGACAAGTGGTGCAGTTAATAGAATAATCAGTGAAAATGTAACCACATCCATTCACAACATGCCAAATACAGATATGATAAATGTCTAGGGTTTCCCTGATTTTGGGGTTTTATTGTCACCTTGTTCATTGATGAAGATCGAGCTTACAATAACCCACATAGTTTTTAAAATCCCAAAATGTTTTCCACATTTCGTTTTCCATGTCTATAAATAATACCAATAGTTTTCTTTCATGACATACCTGTGTACACATGTAGCAGCAGAAAAAAGTAAATAATTTTGGAAAAGAATATAGCTGGGCAGTATTGAAATTTCACGTTCGGTATCAGTATTTTCGGGGTGATTTACCTCAGTTACGGTACAGTGTTTGATATTGATACAATACCGATTGTGATATTGAACAGTATTTTCGGTATACTCGGCTTTAAATGCATGGCTGAGTTACGTCTCACCCACGAATATCAACTATATAAAAGTAAATTCCATACACAAGGCCCTCGTCTCTCTCTTCTTTTCAGCTATTTTGGGTACATCAGATATACATGTAGTGTTAGTGCTTTACTATATGGTGGCAAACATTTTTTAATACTGAAATTTTGGTATTTTGAGATTTGCTCGATATGGTAAATCGGTATTAATATGATATCGATACCGAACGGTATATAAGGTATACCGTCCAGCTCTAGAAAAGAAATATACTCCTAGAATCAAGTGAATTATCATAACTTTAATTGCATTTTAATAGAATCAAGTGATTGATTAAAATGATACAATGATTAAAATTAGGGTTACATTTTGAATGAAACAAATAATTAAAATTGTGTAATTCTTCCTAGAATTATGTGAACTGTAAAAATTGTGTGAGCTTTTGAAGTAATTAATATTTACATCAAAGCACTGGAGTGTGTAAGAGGTTGGATTTGCTGGAAACTGTTATTGTTTATTGCCATGGAAACGGTGATATAGAAGTGTGATTATATCACATGGAAACAGTGATATAGAAATGTGATTGTGTCACTGTCTGATTGACTGGTTATCAGCTCGTATTATTCTTATTGTTAATATCCCATTTCAAGCCTTGTTATAGCACCCAGTAATGTTATCATTCATCGGCTGTGACCCAAGTGTTTTCTTTCATTAAGAATTGTTTACATTCTACAAATTACAAACACACAGGTACAAATGTATATGGTTCATTGCATGGGAAAGCCTGTTCGAAAAGTTTTATAAATTTTATAATATATCTGCTATTATACAAGACACTTTGTCTTGTATAATAGCAGATATATTATAAAATTTTAAAAATAGTTTTTTGCAGAAACCACATTAAAATTAAATGTACATATACATAAAAATATTGACATACAAATATTGATATTTCTATTTAAAGTAGCAGATATACAAGTACATATGCATGTAATGTATATACAGTGAAACCCCTCTAAACTGGACACCCTCGGGACCAATATAAAACGTTCGGTTTTAAGAGGTATCTGGTTTAGTGAGGTTAAGTTCTTTACCGATTTAAAAAAAGGACCATGAAAAATGTCCGGTTTTGAGGGAATTCCAGTTTACAGAGGGTCCGGTTTTGAGAGGTTTCACTGTACATGCAAAAGAATCATGTTCAGGAGAGCAGACAATAGAGGGCAGTCATTAGACTGTGTGTTTAGCATTTAACGTAAGATGAATGTGATAAAAGACAATGTACCCGTCGAAATTATTTAAGAGTACTCAACCTCCTAAACAAGCCACAGGTAAATTGTAAATGCACACACGCACGCACGCATACACACGCATGCACGCACGTGCACACACACAGAACAGTCTCCATCAAAAATTTATTAATCACAATATGCATGTAAAATTTGTACTTTGTCTGAATAAATAACTGTTTGAAATAAAACTTTTGGACAATTAAAACAGCTAAATGTGATGAAGTGCTTAATATGGGTACAGTAAGTGTTGTTTTCATATAATATTATATTAAGCTTCTTATTTAAATTTTCAGTATTATGAATTTATGTTATTAATTGTTGTTTTTCAGGTTCTAATCTACGACCTTCACATTCATTCAAGGACAAGAGGTCATCTTCTGCACCAATCAAACCTCAGGTCAGTATGAATATTAATATTTATTTTGAATATGGATATCATCAAATCTCAGTTGTCTAGATAAATATTAATACTACTTTTGAAAATTGAGATAATCAAACCTTTGAGCGAAAACTAATCGTTGGTTTGAATATGGAGATTATTAAACATCAGGTCAGTGTAAATATTAATAGTTAAACTGAATATGGTGTTTACTGATGTTCTTTATTGTTTGGGGGGGGGGGGGGGGGAGTCTTGTTGGTATCAGTGGACCCATTCTCTGATTGGGGTTTTTCCCGTCTCATGTAGTTCACCACAACTGATATATCAAAGGTTATGGTATGTGCAGTCCTGTCTGTGGTAAAATGCATATAAAAGATCAGTTGCTTCTAATCGAAAAATGTTATGGGGTTCTTCTGTGACTACGAGTAGGCCTAAACAAATTTCCAAATGTTTGACATCGAGTTGCTGATTATTAATAAATCAATGTGCTCTAGTGGTGTCGTTACTTTTTTAACAAAAACAAACTTGCATTAGATCCCCTACCGGTCCAACCGGAAGGGACCATAGGTTTTATTTCCATCCTTCTGTTTATCCATCTATCCGTCCGTCCGTCCATCCATCCGACATATAGGTTTCCGCATGTTTTTTTCACAATGCCTTGAGATATTCAGCTGAAATTTTGTGCTGTATCATGTACCATTATAGATCAAGTTTGACTTCCATGGCAATTTACCTATTATTCACAGAGTTATGGCCTTTGAACTTAGAATATATAAGAAGAAGAAAAAAATTGGACACAATAGGGGACATGTATTGCTTTGTATTACTCTTAGAATGCTGGTTGTTGTAAAAATAAATGTCATATACTTCTCATTGTGTACATGTATGTGTGTATTAATATTACAGAACCAGCAGTCAGCAGTTCCCCCATTCTTACCTCACCGAAACAGTCTACCAACACCCAGGTATGTGGAACACACATTATTGTAATAATTGTCTGTTAATCATAGCCTGCCTTCATGATTCATATGACACTGGTTATTCATCTATATATGTATACCTGCATGTCTGTCTTGTCCTGTTATTCCCCCCTAAACCCATCGTAATAAAATATTAGGTTATTCAGGTTTCTAACAAATTGTGCAGGGCTCACTTTTTTCAGTGAAAATCAGTAATCCACTACCAGACAGTGTAAGTTAACCAGTTAAGGTTCCAATAATATCAATTTAAAAGACATAACAAGCAACACACCACCACCACCAAAACCCCCCAAAAACAAACAAACAAACAAACAAAAACCAAACAAACAAAAACCAAACAAACAAACAAAAAACCCCAAACCAAACAAACAAACTAAAAAACCCAAACCAAACCAAACAAACAAACAAACAAAAAAACCCAAACCAAACAAACAAACTAAAAAACCCAAACCAAACAAATAAACAAAACACACAACCTCAGTGTAACATTCAGTGTTGAGGCAACATCTGTTAGAAAGTTCAGTTTTCACATGCCCAGATAATAGTTATATCATTTATTGCCGTCAAATTAATTAATAAAATAACATGCAACACATTGTGAAAAAAATCCACATGGATTCCCTTGAAGTAAAATTGAGGTAATCCACATGGATTCCCTTGATGTAAAATTGATGTAATCCACATGAATTCCCTTGATGTAAAATTGATGTAATCCACGTGGATTCCCTTGATGTAAAATTGATGTAATCCACGTGGATTCCCTTGATGTAAAAATTTGATCAAAATTGAGCACTGAAACTCCAGAGAATGTTTTACATTTACATCTGTGTTAAATACATTATCCTGACAAAATGTTCTCTTTCTTGTATCTCTCGTGCACAGTGTTAATGTAGTACAAAACCACACTTGTGTGATATATCGCTGGTAGTTCAGTTGTTAAATACTTTTTCCTGACTAAATGTTCTCTTTCTCTGAATATGTGTCTCTCGTGCACAGTGTTAATGTAGTACAAAACCACACTTGTGTGATTATATCGCTGTTAACTCACTGCAAGCTTTTGATTTGTATTCTTGAGCATGATTTCATTTAAGAACATGTACTTCTTACACCCGCAAAATGATGTTTTTGCCAAGATGATAAGCTAGCGAGTTTTATGAAGCTAATTAGTGTGTTTTGCTGTCGACAGCTCGTTTGATTGTGACAGTTTTAGTGAGGGGGAGAGTATTAAAATGATAACACGCTCTTAAAGTGGTTTCACACAGCCATGAGATAACAGCAAATATATACCAGCCAGCAAGTAACCTCTGTGAAATAAACTACATGTGCTACTGTTTACCTGTCAGCATGTTTGGCTACTTAATGAATATGTTAGATAATGGTAGTTAGCATATTGGGTTAGTTCATGAAATAAGTCATATACCAGGCAGCAAATTGGGTTACTTCATGAAGTAAATTGTATACATCAGTCAGCAAGTTGTCTTGCTCCCACAAAATAAGTTGTATATCAGTAAAAAAAAAAGTTGTGTTACTTCATGAAGTAAGTTTTATGCCAGTGACAAAGTTGTGTTACTTCATGAAGTAAGTTTTATGCCAGTGACAAAGTTGTGTTACTTCATGAAGTAAGTTTTATGCCAGTGACAAAGTTGTGTTACTTCATTTTTTTATATCATTAATAGCAATTTGTGCTATTCACTAAATTCAAAATGTATTATAGGATTATGAATGAATGAAGTTTTAATGACATGTTAGTAAGAAAAGTATATTGGCTATTGGGTGTCAAACACATATGTGAAAACGCCAGTCATAGATTTTACTTGTGCAGGTTCATCAAATAACATTTATATAATTAGGTAAGACTAGAATGGCTTTTCTTTTTTTTTTACTTAGTAAACAATTCATAATGTGAATGAGCTAATAGGGTGACCTTTACCCAACTCCATCTACATCTATTTGGCCAGATGTCAGAGTGTCAATATTTGGGTAAAATGGAAGTTGACGTGCATGTAAAGATGTACAAGTCCCATTTCTGCCCGTGTCATGACACCTGTGTTTAAACATATCGCTCGGCTACATGTAATGTCATGTTGGTCAGTTTGTTCAGTATCACATGAAGCTGAAATTGTATGATCTACACCTACAACAGTCAATAGCCAATGAGAAAGCTTGATTTACAATATTAGACTTGTCTTGTCTAAACCCAGACCAGTGTTCGTTTTTTGGTGTGTGTGTGTGTGTGTGTGTGTGTGTGTGTGTGTGTGTGTGTGTGTGTGTGTGTGTGTGTGTGTGTGTGTGTGTGTGTGTGTGTGTGTGTGTGTGTGTGTGGAAGTGGATTCTGTTCATAATTGCATAAATGACAAAAATACTAAAGTTATAAACTTAAAAAGTTATATTGCTATGGCACTATGGCATAACTGTGTAGTACAATTATTGTATTAATAAACCAATGTTGTTAATACATCGCTTTCATCCTTTTATTATGTGTCAACATAAAGTAATATTCTTTTAAATTTCTAACCGAATTTATTTTGTTGATTGATTTTTTAAATTATTTGTTTTTTAATTTGTTTTGAGGGGGTAAATGAGGGTTTAGCATAACATACATGAAATGATACTGAATCATAACACTTCAGATTGGCAAAAGCATCGTTGAAAAATATATTGATGTTAACCATTTATGCTAATTGTTATAACTTGATATTAATTGTTGTGTATTTTTATTTGAATTCTTTGAAGTATTACTGTACCCATATTATGCACATTATTATTATTATTATTTTTATTATTTTAACTGTTTGCTGACTATTAAACAAGCAGATTTTTAACAACCAGTCATTCCTGTAGGAAGTGTGTTTGTGTCTAATTGACAAGCAGATTTGTAATAACCAGTCATTCCTGTAGGAAGTGAGATGAAAACGTGTGTCCAATTAACTGATGACTTGTTTTTCCATTGTATCATGTTTTACATTGGTCTTAACAGTTCTAAATCTTTAATCGATGTCACCACGTGTGACAGCTGTCCTAAAAGCCAGATACCAGCTGGATGTTAAGCCTGAATTATTGGGCCGTGTGCGTACACATTGAAAAGATGCATATTTAATTATTCAAGTATACGGGTAAATGTTCAGCCTGTCATTGTTGGTTGCCATTGACAACTGTCAGACTTGCAGAAATACTTAAACATTTGTCAAACTGAATAATTCTGCCCTATATCATCTGACTGGAGGGTCGGTTCAAATCTGATTTTACGGTCTTGCCAGGGGTGATGTTTTAATCAAATATGATGATTGAAAATAATGTGAATTTATCTATGGGTTTGGCCAAAATAAAAAAAAATATTTGAATAATTGCTCATGTATTTTTCTGGAAGAAGAAGCAGTGATGCATGCTGTCCTTTTGCATTAAATTTGCATATTACAAAAAAAACCTTTCACTTGTTCCATTCATGCAAATTTATGAGCCAATATTGTTTAATGTTTGTCAAGAGTAGTGCAAATATATAATATCAAATTTATGTTTAATTGAAGTTGTCACAAAATGTAGTGCCAGTTTGGCAAATTTAAACATATGTAACCAAAGTACACTTTGTATCGGCCAAACAAATGTAATTTTCGTGAAATAAATTGGACACATTCAACTTAGTTCATATTATAGTATCTTCCCAGATGATATAAAAAGTAATAAAAAAAAAAAAATAATAATAATAATAATAATAAAAAAAAAAAAAAAAAAAAAAATAATAAAAAAAAAAAAAAAAAAAAAAAAAAATAATAATAATAATAATAATAAAAAAAATAATAAAATAAAATAAAAATAAAAAATAAAAATAAAATAAAATAAAGACCTTCCAAGATGATAGTATTACCCCTGCAACTTTTCAGCATACTACGACAAGTTGCTCAAACTTATTAAATAACTAATATCTGCTTGTCTAATGTGTTACATTATAAATTAAAGTCATTAAATAACTAATATCTGCTTGTCTAATGTGTTACATTATTAATTAAAGTCATTAAATAACTAATATCTGCTTGTCTAATGTGTTACATTATTAATTAAAGTCACTGACCCTAGTTTCCGAGGTACATACCATGTCTGTTTCACATAAAATACATATGGACTAAATACACGGACGTCCAGAAAGCACACTAGATATTGCCAAAATGGATAATTTAAGCACTAAGTCATAAGTACACATGTATTGTTTAATTTAATACTAAAAAAAAGTTATAATAGCTGGAAATATTTAACACTGCCTACATAACAACTAAGGTCAGTGGCTTTTAATATACTGAACAACAACAGAAGTGCAAATATGTAATATATTAATATATATATATACAGTGTAAGCCCTCTAAACCGGACACCCTTGGGACTAAGACAAATGTTCGGTTTTAAAAGGGATCCAGTTTAGAGAGGTTAAGTTCTGTCCTGTTTTTTAAAAAGGGACTGTAAAACATCCGGTTTTTAGGGAATTCCGGTTTACAGATGGTCCGGTCCTGAGACGTTTCACTGTATTTTTCATGATAAAATTAAATTTGTACATAGACTATCAAAATAGCCCTGAAACGTTCTCAAGACATTGATCATTTTAATAGACACAAAAACTAATGGGATTCAATCTGAATAATATTAAATAAATTAAAATATATATATATATATATGCATTTCTTTTGTTGTTCAGTATATATCCATGTATTCCTCGTAACTTTGACCTGTTAAGTGACAGCCATTCATTGTTATATGTTCAGGGCTACCTCTGGCACTCGCCAACTGTACATTTTAAAACCATTTGACGAATGTTATTTTAATTTCATTTTTAAAAATTTAAGTTTAATAGACAATTTGGTGAATTTTTTTGCTCACCCAGAGCTAGCCCTGATGTTACTATTTTTCCTTGTTGTAAACACTGTCGTACAGATTAGTGCACAGTTCACACTTTGATAGCTTGTTGACTGAGTGATGTGTTTTCAACATGGCTGTCCCTTGTGCATGATCTAACTGCATGTTGTGTTGCTCCCCAGTTTGTATGGCTCTCCCCCCACTCCAACCAGCTTCATGCAATTCGGGCAGATTCCGGGCAGATTTAACATCGAGTAAGTTGATCTCACTGTCTAACATTGAGTAAATTATTCTCACTGTCTGTGTGCAAGATTTAACATCAAGTTGATCTCACTGTCTAACAATGAGTAAGATTTAATATTGAGTAGGTTGATATCACTGTCTGTTTAATATTGAGTAAATTGATCTCACTGTCTGCTTAACATTGAGTAAGTTAATCTTACCACCTATTATTTAACATGGAGTAAGTTGATCTCACCACCTATTTAACACGGAGTAAGTTCATCTCATTGTCTGTTCAACATTGAGTAAGTTGACATCACTGTCTATTTAACATTGAGTAAGTTAATGTCACTGTCTGTTTAACATTGAGTAAGTTGATATCACAATCTTAACATTGAGTAAGTTGATCTCACCACCTATTTAACATGGAGTACCTTTATCTCATTGTCTGTTTAACATTGAGTAAGTTGACATCACTGTTTAACACTGAGTAAGTTGATATCACTGTCTGTTTAACATTGAGTAAGTTGATATCACTGTGTTTAACATTGAGTAAGTTGATCTCACTGTCTGTTTAATATTGAGTAAGTTGATCTCACTGTCTGTAAGATTTAACATTAAGTAAGTTGATCTCACTGTCTGTTTAACATTGAGTATGTTGATGTCTGTTTAACATTGAGTAAGTTGATCTTACTGTATGTAAGATTTAACATTAAGTAAGTTGATATGACTGTTTGTTTAACTTTGAGTAAGTTGATTTCACTGTGTTTAACATTGAGTAAATAATTTTCACTGTTTAACTTTGAGTAAGTTGACCGATTATTTAGCACTGAGTAAATGATTCTCACTCTGTGTACGATTTATCATTGAATAAGTTGTTCACACTAACTTACCGTAGTTCATTTCAAGGAGTTTTCATTTCAATGTCAATTCATTATTGCTTAAATTATAAGAATAATTGTTTTGTTTTGCATTAGCATTAAAGATTACTTCAGTTAATCTGACCATCACATAACCTTATATTACTACAAGTGTGCATTTAGCCCATTTCACTTTACATGTATGCTTGGTTATCTACTGTGTATGGCCTGGTGCAAATAAAGTGTGACATTTAACCAAAAAATTCAACTTTATCAAATAGTCCGATTTTCAGCAATTTCAACAGGGGAATAGTATATATTTTGATGACAAAAATAAATTTTGTGGCTAAGATGTATAGAACTAGGAAAATTTGTATCTATTTTGAATACAATGGACACCTGTTCATAATTTCATTGTAATATTCTGACCAGTTAATAATACAAGTTTTATTTATTATCTTCAAGGTTTTTTAGTGTTGATATGTTGGCATGGACCTAATGCAATTTTATAAACATCTATACATCTGTAAATGGTTGCTGATAAAAAATATTGATATTATACATAGAAAATTATATGTATTTTCAGAAACTGGAATTATGTAATTTTTTAAAAATAACAAGGCACATATTTAGATTAGTAAAAATGTCTTAACTATAATTCTGGACATGTTTACTTAACTTCCTGAAAATTTGAAGAAGATATCTCTTATAAGTGCATGAATATAAGCTCTTGAATATTTCACTCTGAATAGGATTTCACCGTTATGGTTGGGACACATGCTTTACAATAGCAATTTGAACAATTTAATAGTTGACATTTTATTACTGTTATCATAAAAACATATAATACATTCATATGATAATCATTTAAAACAATCTTAGCTTCCTAACAACTCACATGAATGTGATCATAGAAGTGTTATTTCAAAGAACTGTGACATTTTGAACACCTCCCAAAATGTCAAATGAAAGACAATTAAACTTTCACAAAACTAAATACCCGGACAACATAAAAATAGCTCAAAGTTACTCAATTATGTACTTAGTGTCCATTTAATCTATGATTAGCCATACATTGCCACTCAAATGCCCACATCCTTAGCGTTACCCTGGACCGTTATGGTTGGGACACAATAATAAACAACAAACTGTAGCTTCAAAAGAATTGTTCACAGTCCATGTTTTGTAGCATATACACATATTGTTCACTAAATAATGTTTGGTACCTCATTTGAATGAATTTTAGAATGCATAACCTTCATACATCAAATATTTGGTGTTTTCAATGAAAAAATTTACGAATGATTGAACATAAACTGAACTTTGTCAATAAATCTAAATGTGTATTGGATACCCACATACTTGTAATGCATGTGCACATGAAGTATAAAACAGCTTAACTACTCAATCAAACACCAACAGTGTCCATTTAATCTATGATTATCCATACATTGCCACTCAAATACCCACATCCTTAGCATTACCCTGGACCGTTATGGTTGGGACACAATACTAAACAATTGTGACTTTTATTTTATGTTTTCTTTGTAAATTCCCTTATAATATTTAGGCACTTCTTATATAACTTATATAATTTACAAAGCATTTACTCTATTAGCATCTATTAGCATCTGTCGGTTGTAAATGATACCTTGTTTAATTACATTTAAGTAACCAAAATTTGTTTTATATTCCAACAAACATTTAATTTCAATGGATTGGTACATTATAATCTTCTTATGACATAAAAACATGTTTGAAACATTCACTGCTATTAAATTTGGTAGCTTTTAGAGGCATGTAAAGTGATATTATTGCTAAAAAATAATAATGTGTGCAAGAGAATTGGATAAATAGTGTAACTATATAGTATTCAACACAACAATATATAAGGAAGAACCACCACCGTTATGGTTGGGACAGGTGTTACATGCTAACAAAAGATACGAGTAGAGTGTGTGACAAGCATAGAAAGGATAAACTACACTAGTTATTTACATTATCACTACATTTGTTATGAAATTGCTCATATTAGGCACAAATAACTGATTTATCTTAATTTCTATTCATGCAGAAACAAGTGAAATGGGGGAAAAGGGTTTTTTGGAGACAATTGCCCAATTTTCGAAAATGTACCCCAGAAATCTTATTTATTGACCGATTTCATTGATTTTTGCGATTACCAATTTTGCAGTAATTACTCTATGTAAGCATATATCATATTCACTTAAGGAAGTGTGTTATTTTAATTTGCACATAATTGCAGTTTTTATCAAATATGCTGGTCACGCAAAAAGTTGCCGTTTTTCACAGGTTTTGTCAACTTTGTTGCTAGGTATCTTTACTTCCGTTTGTGTGATTTGTCTGAAATTTGAAACATATATCAATTGGGTACATACAAATTAATTGACAACAAAGAACCATCAACATCACATTAATAGTCATTTTCAGAAGCTGAAATATACTGGAGACAAGAAAATTGAGTCTTATTTGCACCAGGCCATATGTAGTTCTATGTACATGTTTTATACTGCACTTCATGTTATGCAATGCAGTTTCGTATAGATAGATTCTTTTTCTCTTTTTTCTAATTTTAGTATTTAAAATAATTATTCTTTGCAACATGTATGCCATCATTTACAAAAATAATCTAGTTTTAGTTTCATCTGAGTGACTGATTACTATTTCTGTTTATTGTGTGTTTATAGCTATTAAACTTACATGTATAACTGGCTGTGTATTAGAACATGGATATCGTTTGTAGTGAATTCCCCTTGTTTATTTTGACTTATTTTGTAATTTGTCATTTCTTTTTGGTTTTTAGTTATGTGTTTTATTTTAATGTTTTAATTAGAGCAATAAATGAAGAATGCGAAGTGGACTCTGTAGATTCAGGAGATATTGGCCAATCAAAGTGAGTGTCTTGTATTACTCTGACAGGGTTTCTGCCAGATTGGCCAATCAAAATGAGTGTCTTGTATTACCCTGACAGGGTTTCTTTCAGAGGATACGAAGGGTAAAATTAGGTACTCGAAAATCTTGGAAATTAATGGATAGATTTTCATAATTTGTTGGAAAAATTACAGTAAGAGAACTGCAGTATCCCATTTCAAAAGTTTTCAAATCCATAACCACCTAGTAAGGGCACTTACATGTATGGTCTGTTTTGTTCTTATTACGTACCCTCAAATTATTTTCTGGCAGAAAGCCCAACTCGGTACAAGCTGACCAATCATAAACATGTTTTATACTACTAAAACTAAGTTAAATAATACATGGAAATTGTATTCAGTATATTAAAACAACATATATTTTTTTAACAGGTCCACCAAATTTTTGTTTTATTAACAGTCTCTTTGATTAACAGCCTTTACAAAAATGAATAAAGTTATGATATTTATTTTGTGCAAATCCTTAAATGAAAGATAATAATAAAATATGAGTAATTATGTTGAAACCGAAAAGTGAACAGGAAATATGTGTATGAACAACTATATCATTGTTGGGTTTAATCATTGAATTAATAAGAAGGATGTTACAGATGAAACATGATAAAATCTGTCATTAAATATAGCCAAGATGTATTGCCTAACAAGTATTTATTGTTTGACTGTCCCAACTTGTTAGAATCATTGACAAATATATACACAGCTGGATTTCATCTCTCTTTGGTTATATGAGCTCATTCAGGATGGGGGTGCGCATAACGCAGGAATTGTGACATCATTATGAAACGGTAATTTTACTAATACGTCTTCCTAATGTGTAACATTACTGAATGGTGTCATTTCGCCACAAGAACGTTCACTTAATATCTTCCTAATTTGAAGATCTCTGAATTATTAGCAGTTTGTTAACAAATAATGAAAACAAAGTTAGTACTGGTCAGGTAAAGTAGTTTTAAGTAAACTTCAGGTTTAATAGCATTCTGTTAAAAAAAAGAAAAATGAAAACATAGATATTATTGGTCAGGTAAAGTAGTTTTAAGTAAACTTCAGGTTATTTTCCATCTAGATTATTGTACCCAGTAGACAGTATTTGGTTCTTGTTTTTTTCAATAGTCTACAAATTTATGAATGAGTAGTCTCTGATTTTCACCCATAGTCTTTTTGTCTGAGTGAACGGATGTCTGAGATTTTGTCTAACAGACTAATATATCTTTAATACTAATTACTTTGAATGTCACATATAAACAACAAAGAATCTTGAAATGTACTTATCCAGTTTAATTTGAAATGTTGTTATTCTGTTTTCTTTCAGCATTGAGAAGACTATTTCTGAGTCCCTGGAATCGCTGGATGTAGCTTCAGGTACACACTTTTCATGTATAAAGGTTGTTTTAATCTGTGTGGAAATATTCTTAGATCAGATTTGTTCATTCTTGTTACATTTGTTCTGGAGTTATACTTTGTATATTACTGCTGTATTAATTAATATTTTTATGGCCATTTACAGGGTTCATGAAATCTCCATTGAATTTGTCAAATCACCAGAACACTAATTGAAAAATCAAATAAAAAAATGTCTTTGAATTGCCATTATTTTGAAATATTTTATCTGGTTAATTAAAGTACCAAATTGCAAGTTATGTTTCAACATTTATTAAAGTCAAAGTTTTTGTAAAGTGTTATTTAAAAAAAAATTCCATTAATAATAATAATTGAGATGAATATGTTTGGATTCAACTATGAGTGACACAAATTAAACTTATTACCGGGAGACATGATTCGACAGAATGATGTTTGTATACAGTGTAATGAATCTGTAATGTAGCAGTCGGTGAAATGTTACTGGAATGGAAAAGTTACGATAGCCTTATGAAATCTACTTTTTCCGAACACTTATTAACCTGAAACAAAATAACTTGTTAGGCAGTATATAACGCACTAATGTAGTTTACTGACACCGCAAACAATCAGAAGTTTTACTTCATGTATCAACACATGTTGACAGTTTCATCTCACTATTTTATATTTTTGATAAACCCACAAGTGGCAATTCGATCAACTAGGAATGAAACCTTGAACTTTTAAGTCTTTATCTTCTATAGTTTTTATTGGATAGTTCTAAAACTTGGTATAAGTATTCTTAGAGGTAACAGTAGTCTTCACAAACTAATAGAGAGAGATTTTCAATTTTTGAATTTTGGAGAAATGGTAAATCAACCTATAGACAAAATACCTGACAGGAGAGGACCTCGTAAGTTGGATAACTTGTGCCCAATCCATTTGTACCATATATACAATAAAATATGTTTCAATCAATCAATACCTGACACTGATTTATGCAGAAAATTTGTCACAACCTTGTTTAAACATCCTTATCATTGTGGTTTGTGTAGAAAAACCATTATTGATTAATTAATGGTTGAATCATTAGATGTGTTTTTCTGCAGTGTTTTATCACTAACAGTGTACAGTGAAACCTGTTTAAACCAGATAATGCCGGGGACCTATAGTCCGTCCCACAAGGAATTGACTACAAGTTATTTATTTCTGAGATGATTGTTTTCTAAACTGAAAACAAAAATAGTATTTTTTTGTGATTTCCAAAACACTTTTATTTTTCTTCCTACGTTAGACCAAACTGAACTTATTTACAGATATAATTTTTGTAGGAGGATGGGACTGATTATAATATTTATCTGATTTAGACAGTATCAGGGCCCGTGCTTATAAAACTTAAAGTCTAATAAAGTCCAGACTTTTAACGTAATGCTATTTGAATGGCGTTGCCATGACATTAAAGTCTGGACTTTATTAAAGTCTAGACTTTAAGGTTTATAAGCACAGGGCCTGGTGTTTAGAGGGTTGCGTTTTAGAGTTTAGAAAATTTTGAGACCATGAACCTCTGCCGGTTTTGACAGGATTCTGGTATGTTCGGGGTCCGATTTAGACAGGTTTGACTGTAATAATACCATTGCTGTTGCAGCTCCCCAAGAGGCGTCCATCTTTGAGGATGAGCCAGACCTGATGCTGGACGTGGACGAACCAGAAACGTGGAGCTCCACCGTCGACCGCAAGGTATGGACACAAAATGAAAATGCCATCGATCCCCGTTGGTGGGCCCATTGCGCTATTTCTCGCTCCAGCCAGTGCACCACGACTGGTACATCAAAGGCCGATGTATGTGCTATCCTGTCTATGGGATGGTGCACATAAAAGATCCCTTGCTGCTAATCAAAAAGAGTAGCCCATGAAGTGGCGACAGCGGGCATTCCTCTCAATATCTGTGTGGTCCTTAACCATATGTTTGACGCCATATAACCGTAAATAAAATGTGTTGAGTGCATCGCTAAATTAAACATTTCCTTCCTTTCTTTCTCCAAAGATGACAATTGTAGCCGACCATATTTTGTCAGGCATTCTAGATATTAATGATACTTGAAAGTGTTCCTGTTTTTTTGGATTGTTTTGTGTCCAATTCCATTTTCATGCCTGTGTTTTGTCAGTTGTTTTGACTGACAGAACACTCTGGCTTGAGATGTGGATATTGAAATAGCAATTGTGTTTCTTAACTATGTAATAACATGTATGTTTGAGACTCTAACAATGAGGAGAACTGTTTATTACATCTTTATATCCCTGAACACATACTGTTATGCTTATTGTGAAAGACTTCAAACAGTGCATGCTTTGTTCTAGGGTTGTTGTTTTTTTGCAATTGCAGTAAACATTTCTTACATGTAGATATAGGTATTACTTTTCCAGCTGTTGCAATGGCGTCAACATTTGCATTTATCTCCAAAGTTAAGTTTTCTTGTTTAGCTCTATTTCTTGCAGGCTATGTCCTAAATCAATAAACCTTGGTTTGTAGTTACATGCACCTACATTGTCAGGGCTCACACTGGAATGGATTTTGGTTGAACCAATTTTCAGATATGTAGTATATTTCCTTCACAGTTATTAAAATGTGGTCAATTTAGGGGATATTTTATTAGCCAAAGACCAAATGTTGTAGCCACTTTCTATAAAAATTAGCAATTGGCTAATTTGGCAATACACAGGGTGAGCCATGCATTGTATGTATGAATGGATGGATGGATGGATGGATGGATGGATGTAATGTATGTAATTAATGTATGTAATGTATGTATGTAATGTATGTATGTATGTATGTATGTTTGTTTGTTTGTTCTTAAATGTACAGACTACTTGAAAGTACTGAGTGTTTTGTTATGATTGTAGATTTTGAAGAAGATGAGTACAAAAGAAATCAAGAGACAGGACACAATATGGGGTAGGTTGATGTAGCAGTCGTCTTGTAGTCAGTGGGAATCACGTGGAGAATACTGGAATTACAATATTTTAGTGGATTTAGATATGACTTGGAAAATCTTATAATAACAGTCATCTTTTATTAAATTGTCATGACTTTGGGAATACTGAAATAAGTCTTCTAGTAGATTTAATTATGACACAGGGAATCTTGAAATAATCACCTTTTAATAAATTGTCATCACATATGGCAAATATTTACAATATCCGATGTTATCAGTTGGGGAGTATAAACACAATTCAGTAATTGTCTGGTGACTATGTCAGCAATGAATGTTTGATGACACATAAGCTCTGAAATACATCGGCTAACAAAGGTAAGTATATGAATGAATTGATGATCAATAGCGATATAAAAATTCAAAAATTAAATTAAGTATCAATTGTGCAAGTTTATTGAAGTGAAAGACCATATATGGTCAGTTCTGAACAGTAGCCACTTCTTCTTTATTCATAAAATATAATCTTATATAAATGGATTTTTTATTTTTCCTTGAGATTTTGTGGCTTTATGTAGATTTTCCTGTTTTGAAACAAACTTCAGAATCAGGGAACATTTTGTTCTGTATCACTATATGCATGTTTTATAGATCGCTACACAATTTTAAAACATTAAACAGTAGTTGTTAATCAGTTTTCAATTGAATAGAAATATTCACTAATTAAGATTTCGGAAAACAAAATGTTTCCTGAAAATATTTTTAAGGCTAATATTTTATAGTTGTATTTTTTGTTTTGTTGCAGAACTCATTCAGACAGAAAAGAAATATTGTAAATCCTTGAAAATTATGCAGAAGGTAAACACTTGTCGTTTATTTGATATTGTAAACAGTTTGTTACTTTTCTAGATGGTGTATGATAGAAAGTATGTTGTATTTATAAATGTCTTTAAAGTGTCTGATATTTTTGAATTTACATATACATGTATCTTGTAAAAGGTATTATTTTTCTATTATAAATACTTGTCTTATGGAGAGTATTATATTCTCTTTATAGATCTAGATACTTATCAAAAGAATCTTTTTGTAGATGTGTAGAAATGTAGGGTTTTTTTTATAGATGTATGTATTAGGAAAGTATTTTCTGTTTATAGATATTTTTTTTATAGAATATTGTTATTTATAGATGTCTTATACGAAGTATTACTATTATTATTACTATTATGTTCTACATATAGATGTTATGTCTCACGTAAAGTTCAACCCCTTTCCTGTCCTGGACGAAGGAGCCTGTTTGTTTAAAAAAAAAATTATTTATTGATGACTTATCGAAACTGTTGTATTTGTAGATGTTCTGTCAAGGTGTGCTGGATGAGCTCCAGTACACAGAGGAACAGGTGGACCGACTCTTTCCACGCTTGGATGATCTCATCGAAATACACACGTCCTTCCTACGCCAACTACTACAACTTCAGCAACACAATGCAGAACGCAGCATTGAGGAAATCGGAAAACATCTTTTTAATCAGGTAAATACTAACTGGTAAATATTTTCACAACTACAATATAATGACATAAAAAAAAACCTGCAGTCATTTACATATTATATGTGCGTGTAAAAATTGTAGATTTTGCCTTGTAATTACATAATTTTTAATTTAAATTGAATATACATGTATTCTGAAATTCTATATACATATTCATGAAGCTGGGTTTTGGTACATTTTTATTATTACTCTTTTCTATTTAATGCGTCAGTTATGTGATATACCGTATATCGCTGTGTATTAGCCGACTCCATGCATTAGCCGACCCCCTAGTTTCACCCTCCAAATCGGCTTTAAAATTATCGACCTTGTATATAAGCCGACCCCCCTATATAAAACTAACCAAGTCAGATGTCTGTGTGGTCTCTACAAAATGACAAAGTACATCTGCTTTCACGTCATTTGTCACAGCAAACTTATCCGGAAGCAGTAGCCGATTTCTATTTATAGAAACGGTGTCCGGTTAATTTATTTCTCGTAAAATATAAGTACCAAGATAGCGAAATATACCTAAACATTCTTGATTGCAGCCACACGTTAAAAACACAGTGACTGTTTGCATTGTTGATTGTGCTATGGTCTTTTCATTACTAGTCGGCTATACCCTACCATACCCAACCACCCGTGTCGATTAATCCCAAGCCGACAAACAAAACAAATGAAGCTGGAACAATTAACGTGTTCACTGGTTTAGTAAGCAGTTTTGTAATGACACGTGACCTGCGAAGTTTTCCGAAATTGTTTTGATCGGTCACCATTTATTGTTGTTTAAACAGATAAATATTACTAAATAACTTTTAAACACCAACATTTATTAAAGATGAACATATATATACAATTTTAATATCTTTTATTTGTAATAGCTTGTGTTAAAATGCAATATTAAACCTTTATGAAAGCAGAAATGCAGAGCACAATAATGACAATAGATCGAGTCGAGCCGTGACGTCACTATTCTAACTTTACATTTCCAATAAAATGTTGACTCCTTAGATAAGCCGACCCCAGCCTTTGACTTGATAAATTTTGTATCAAAAAGTCGGCTAATACACAGCGATATACGGTACGTTGTTTGTTTGGGGGGGTGTTTTTTCTTCTGCAGTTAATATATCAAAGTTCAACTGGGGTGTCATTAAATATTAGTTAATTAATCAAAGTCCATGGTAAGTGTTGCCATGTATGTCAGAGTGCAAATTTAAGAAGCCTTTATGCTGAATGAGAGGAATCCCAGCCATGTGTGACATTATCAAGTGTAAAGTTGTATAGTACAACTGTTTTATGTTCATCTGGAGTCCAGCAAAATTGCAGTTGACATGTTATGTGGTCTTTTTCACTTGAGATGCTTTGGGGTTGGTTTGGGGTTTTCATTTTTTGTAGAGACGATTTATTATTTGTCAGATGAAATGTTTTGTGTTGTTTTTGAGTGGAGATGTTTTGGGGTTGTGTTTGTTTTTTGTTTTTTTAATTTTGAAAAAGAAGATTTATTTTGTGTTGACAGGAGATGTTTTGTTTTCCAGTTCAGCGGAAACGTCACCGCCATGATGAGTGCGTACGGACAGCTTTGAAGAGATAATTTATTGTCAGTTGAAATGTTTTGTTGTTGACTGGAGATGTTTTGTTTTCCAGTTCAGTGGAGAGAATGTCACCACCATACGGACAGTTTTGAAGAGATAATTTATTGTCAGTTGAAATGTTTTGTTGTTGACTGGAGATGTTTTGTTTTCCAGTTCAGTGGAGAGAACGACACCGCCATGATGAGTGCATATGGAGAGTTTTGAAGAGATAATTTATTGTCTGTCAGTTGAAATGTTTTATGTTGACTGGAAATGTTTTGTTTTCCAGTTCAGTGGAGAGAACGTCACCGCCATGATGAGTGCATACGGAGAGTTTTGCTCTCACCACAAGGAGGCTGTCCAACTCTACAAGGATTACCTCAAGGCCGACCGCAAGTTCGCAAGTTTCATTAAAGTAAGAAGGAAATGTTTTATTTAACAACGCACTCAACACATTTTATTTACGGTTATATGGCGTTAGACATATGGTTAAGGACCACACAGATATTGAGAAAGGAAACCCACTGTCACCACTTCATGGGCTACTCTTTTTCGATTAGCAGCAAGGGATCTTTTATATGCACCATCCCACAGACAGGATAGTACATACCACAGCCTTTGTTACACCACTTGTGGAGCACTGGCTGGAACGAGAAATAGCCCAATGGGTTCACCGACGGGGATCGATCCTAGACCGACCGTGCATCAAGCGAACGCTTTACCACTGGGCTACGTCCCGCCCCACCAATTAAATTAAGAACTTATATAATAAAACATACATAGCATAAACAGATAAAACATGTAATAAACCGTTAATATACTGATGGAAAGAAACACGGAAAACTGTGGTATTTGAATGAACGAATGAACGAACGAACAAACGAAATAATGTTTAACGACAAACGAGCGAACGAACAAACAAACGAATGTTTAACGACACCCCAGCATGAAAAATACATCAGCTATTGGGTGTCAAACTATGGTAAATGCAAAAAGATGTGGTATTTTAGATCATTTTTAGTTGTGTGGGAAATTGTCTAAGGCTGTGGTATGTGCTATTCTGTCTGTGGGAAAGTGCATATAAAAGATCCCTTGCTGCATTAAGAAAATGTAGCTGGTTTCCTCTATTGACTACTAGTCAGAATTACCAAATGTTTGACATCCAATAGCCGATGATTAATATTTCAGTGTGCTCTAGTGGTGTCGTTAAACAAAACAAAGTTTAAATTTGTTTTAGTTATGTGGGACTGAATGTCAGTACTGTGTCTTTGAATATGAGTAACAGTCAACTTCCTGATACTGTGGGTGAAGGTTCTGGTAGGAGTCAATATTTACTGTTATTATTTATGTGTTGTCTTATTTCTTTCCACCAATGTATAATAAAACATAGTAAAATAAAGAAAGTAATAAAACTTATAAAACATACATAATAAAACCTGTCACAGAATATATGTTCTGATAATAAAACATACATAGTAAATAGGATCTCCACGATTACTCGCGCATGGGTCGAGTCTTGGTAGACTTGAGTCCGTTCACAGGACTCGAGTACCCGTACAAGGTGGAATACAATGAGCAACTACATGTATAATACAATGGACAATGTAGGACAATAATTTAAGCAATACAAGGTAGATAATCAACTACATAAGTTACACAATAATTATATGATCATGCGCTAGTTTCTCTTTTTAAACTGGCCGTCCATTCGTCCGTAACAATACTGCACGTATCAACCGGTTTTTAAATGCAATACAATGGCATGATTTGGCATTATTCCTTAGTCTCATTATCATCCAATGTAAGTGTCGGGTACTCGGGTCTGGGTCGAGTTTGACCCTCGAGTACTCGAGTTCAGTATTTTGGACTTGTGGAGGCCGTAATAGTAAAACATTTCATTTGTTGTCTTTCAGTCGTGTATGAAGAGCCGAATATGCAAGAAAAGAGAAATTCCCGACTTTATTCTGGGTGTGACTCTGAGACTAGGAAAATACCCCATACTCATTGAAGCAATATGTAAAAGTACTAAAGGTGAGTGACACACTAGCAAAATACCCTATACTCATTGAAGCAATATGTAAAAGTACTAAAGGTGAGTCACGCACTAGGAAAATACCCCATACTCATTGAAGCAATATGTAAGAGTACTAAAGATAAGTCACACACTAGGAAAATACCCCGTACTCATTGAAGCAATATGTAAGAGTACTAAAGATAAGTCACACACTAGGAAAATACCCCGTACTCATTGAAGCAATATGTAAAAGTACTAAAGGTGAGTCACACACTAGCAAAATACCCCATACTCATTGAAGCAATATGTAAAAGTACTAAAGGTGAGTGACACACTAGCAAAATACCCCATACTCATTGAAGCAATATGTAAAAGTACTAAAGGTGAGTCACGCACTAGGAAAATACCCCATACTCATTGAAGCAATATGTAAGAGTACTAAAGATAAGTCACACACTAGGAAAATACCCCGTACTCATTGAAGCAATATGTAAGAGTACTAAAGATAAGTCACACACTAGGAAAATACCCCGTACTCATTGAAGCAATATGTAAAAGTACTAAAGGTGAGTCACACACTAGGAAAATACCCCATACTCATTGAAGCAATATGTAAGAGTACTAAAGATAAGTCACACACTAGGAAAATACCCCGTACTCATTGAAGCAATATGTAAAAGTACTAAAGGTCTTGTTTAACTTTTAATAATTTAATAATTTATTTAATAACTGTTCTATTTCAGATAAAAAAGATCGTGAGTTCTTGAACTGCGCCTTACACGCCAGTAAGGAAGTTTTGTCCGAGGTTGACCACCAGGTGGAGTGCTACGAGAACTTGATGGAAATCCAGAGTAAAATCGATTCAAGGGCAACAACTGTGTTTAAAGGCAAGAAGTTCAAGGTGAGCTGTAGTCATTCATTCGTTCATTCATTCATTCATTCGTTCACTCATTCACTCATTCACTCACTCATTCATTCATTCCTCCATTCATTTACACATTCATTTTAAGTTAATTTTCATGCTTCTATTCAATTAAGATTTAAGCACACTATCCTGAGCACACACCTCACCTATCTGGACTATCTTGTCCATGGACTCAATTCACAAAGCGATCTTAGCACTAGGATCACCTTAAGTGTATAACTACATTGTGCACTTCAGGTGATCTTAGTGCTAAGATCGCTTCATGGAACGAGGCTTGGGACAGGAGTTTATGAATTCAGTATCTCAGATACCGTAGCTTAAGCAGTGGTCAAAGAAAAGTTTGTTTTATTTAACGACGCCACTAGAGCACATAGATTTTTTATCTTATCATCGGCTATTGGACGTCAAACATATGGTCATTCTGACACTGGTTTGTTAGAGGAAAGCCTCTGTCGCTACATAGGCTACTCTTTTACGACAGGCAGCACGGGATCTTTTATTTGTGCTTCCAACAGATAGGATAGCACAAACCATGGCCTTTGTTGAACCAATTATGGATCACTGGTCGGTGCAAGTGGTTTACACCTACCCATTGAGCCTTGCGGAGCACTCACTCAGGGTTTGGAGTTGGTATCTGGATTAAAAATTCCATGCCTCGACTGGGATCCAAACCCAGTACCTACCAGTCTGTAGACCGATGGCCTAACCATGACACCACCGAGGCCGGTAAAAAGCAGTGGTCACTGAGGTTGATATATTTATCCAGTACCACAAACAAGATCTCTCACTCTAATGGCAGTTTATTCTCACTTGCTTGTTGCTCAGAATTATAGGATTGATTCATTTAGGAGATTCTGTACTCGGTGGAGAGAGTTAATAAATATTATTTTTTATTTTTTTTTGCAGAGAACCGATTTAACAGCTAATTATCGTAAGCTGATCTTTGCCGATATGATTAGTTGGAAAAACGCACGTGGACGTAAAGCAGGTGAGTTGAATAGAGACCTTAACAACAAACCTTCTGTGTTATAGGAATAAGCCTATTAAATACCATTCTCAGTGTTACAAGTTGTTGTTTAGGGTTAATTATAAAGTAATGTTGAAACCAGACAAAAATAGTTTTTTGCATACTTGTAGTCAAATATCAGGAAATAACGTTACATATGATTGTATTTCCAATAAAGGCTATTTAAATTTTATAAAAATTATTGAAAATCCTGCATTAAAATTGCTTAGAATAGTGACATTATTCATGGGGCTTACTTTGTAATAACATCCTGATTAAATTGACCACAAATAATGACTAATGATGCCATGCTTGTTTTTGGATAAAGTTTGGAGCGTTTAGCTTAGGTATTTTGAAAAGACGATTTGCAATGCTTACATGAAAGTAAAAGTTGTTGGGAATACAAAGTATACAGTAAAATGTATTTAAATCTTAAAGCTCATCATTCTTAATTTTATTATAAAGTTACCATTTTAACAATGGAAAAATGTTGAGATATTTTTAGTAAAGCTTAGACCCGCCTTTAAAATATACTGTATGCTGTATTGAAACTTACACATTTCTACCATTGAGCTAAAGATAATGGCACCAAGTGGAACTCTACCGCTAAGCTACACAATTCTCTGTGATGATTTGTGTTAACTTTACTAAAAGGCAGGTACCGTAATTAGTAATGTGCTCAACCAAGTTTTGTGTTGTTTTAAGGCATCTGTCTTCTTGGGAGGAACCGGCCTCGGTAGCGTCGTGGCAGGCCATCGGTCTACATGCTAGTAGGTAATGGGTTCGGATCCCAGTCGAGGCATGGGATTTTTAATCCAGATACCGACTCCAAACCCTGAGTGAGTGCTCCGCAAGGCTCAATGGGTAGCTGTAAACCACTTGCACCGACCAGTGATCCATAACTGGTTCAACAAAGGCCATGGTTTGTGCTATCCTGCCTGTGGGAAGCGCAAATAAAAGATCCCTTGCTGCTAATCGGAAGAGTAGCCCATGTAGTGGCGACAGCGGGTTTCCTCTCAAAATCTGTGTGGTCCTTAATCATATGTCTGACCCCATAAATAAAATGTGTTGAGTGCACCGTAAATAAACTAGGCTGCATCACAGTCGTTGAGTGCATCGTTAAATAAAACATTTCTTTCTTTCTTGGGAGGACACCATACCACTAGGCTGCATCACAGTCGATGATGATCATGGTGATGTCTTGTGTTGTTTTAAGGCGTCCATCTTCTTGGAAGGACACCTTACCACTAGGCTGCATCACAGTCAGTGATGATCATGGTGATATGTCTTGTGTTGTTTTAAGGCGTCCATCTTCTTGGAAGGACACCTTACCACTAGGCTGCATCACAGTCAGTGATGATCATGGTGATATTTGTTGTGTTGTCTATATCTGGTGTTTTGTATTTCAGACGTCCTGGCCGTAATACTCACTGATTTGATCCTGTTTGTAAAAGACGACAACCAGAAATACTCCTTCTTCATTCAAGATGGCAAGGTATGCTTCGTCTCGTTATTTATGATTCTTGAAGCATTGTTGGGTGGTCTATAGAGATTATTATACGAGCTTGTGTGGCGTACTGATTTTACGGTGATTTTCGTTGTTGGTAAAATGATCAAATTTATTATCAAATTAGTTGTCACAATCAGCTATCAATCTCTGAAAATGACTGTGACATGCTGCCATTGTTGTCAAGCGAAAATACTTAACAAACATGACTTTTTCCTTTGAAAAACTTAAATCTAAAGACATGGGAAGCCGAATTGTCTTTTGTTTCCTGTTAATAAACGGCTTCCAGTGAGTGTCGTGTGCAAAATGGTGGGAAATATGAAATGGGGGGAAAGCACTGTATACAGTGGCGTGGCATCGGGCGAGATATCTCGCCTGCAGTATAGTCAGAAGGATAAGTAGATTTTTTTTAATTAGCATTTATGTCTGTTTCCCCTATACTGTATAACTGTTAGTAAAATGTGTTGAGTGCATTAAATAAAACATTTCCTTTCCTTTTGTCTGTCTTGTTGCAGTCGTGCGTGGTTCCTCTGTTCAAGCTGCTGGTGCGAGAGAAGCGAGACACGCGGGACAGTCACGGAATCTACCTGATCAGTCAGAACCGCCAACACCCCGAGATGTACGAGCTCGTGTGCGGCGCCAAGGAGAACAAGGAGCGGTGGATGAAGATTCTACAGAAGGCCGTCGAGAACTGTCCAGAGGAAGGTGAGCTGAGAAAACACAGCAGTAAAATAAATTATACATCTTCATCCCCACCCACCTCTGTCTCTAGTTTTATCCCCCTACCGGTTCATCTGGAGGAGACTATAGGTTTCGTCCCCGCCCACCTGTAGGATAAAGCCTGTCTCTAGTTTTATCCCCCTACCAGTCCATCTGGAGGAGACTATAGGTTTCGTCCCCACCTGTCTCTAGTTTTATCCCCCTACCAGTCCATCTGGAGGAGACTATAGGTTTTGTCCCCACCTGTCTCTAGTTTTATCCCCCTACTGGTCCATCTGGAGGAGACTATAGGTTTCATCTCCGCCCACCTCTAGGATAAAGTTTTATCCCCCTACCGATCCATTTGGAGGAGACTATAGGTTTCGTCCCCACCCTCCTCTAGGATAAAAGCCTGTCTCTAGTTTTATCCCCCTACCGATCCATTTGGAGGAGACTATAGGTTTCGTCCCCACCCTCTAGGATAAAGCCTGTTTCTAGTTTTATCCCCCTACGATCCATCTGGAGGAGACTATAGATTTTCTCTCCGTTCTATCCGTCTGTCCCACATATAGGTTTCAGGATGGATTTGTTTTTCACAATGCCTGGGAGATATTGATATGAAATTCTGTGTGTAGATTTATCGGTACTATCAGATTTATCAGGTACTATTATAGATCAAGTTTGACTTTCATGGCGATTTACCAAATTGTGACAGAGTTATGTACCTTGAACGTAGGAGATACGGGGACAAAAAATCTAAGCTTTTTTTTTTGGTAGATATTGAGATGAAATTTTGTATGTAGCTTTATTATGTACTGTTACAGAACAGTTTAATTTTCATGCCCATTTGGAGATATAAAAAATAAATTGGCCTCGGCAGGTGACATGTTTTGCTTTAAGCAGCGTTCTCATTATGCAATTAGTCGCACCAATTTGTTGCATGCCATATGTTGGCCCTACAAAAATCAGAACGTAAGAATAAAGTTGTTCCAATTTAGGTGTTCTCACAGTATGATTCAATCGCATGTGACATGTCGGTACGACTAATTGCATAATGAAAAACCCTTGTAACAGTACTCTCAGAATGCTTGTTTTGATTAGTTGTTGTTTTTTCTTTTATGTGGTTTTTATAATGTCCTGTTTTTACACTGCAGGTAATATGTCAATTATTCTGGTTTTAAAATAAAAAAATTTTTTAAAACTGTCTAAAATATTGTTGATGTTTGATCTGTATATTGTAGATGAGGAGGGTCCTACAGAAAATGAGGTAGAAAGAAGAAGACAGGAAGAGAGAGCAGCTAAAGCTAAATTAATAATCGGTAGGTGGATTTACATATTTAACTGTTTGTTTGTTCATTTAAATGTAAATCTGTTATGTATACTTACCAATGCATTATCAATGTTTCCAAATCCACTGCCTTTTATCTCGTCTACAAGTGTATATAATGAATTATTTGAAGTGGTTGAATAGATTAGATTTTATTTAATATTGGAACATTAACTTAAACTCCATGATTGACACGTGCTTGTACAAATACAGTCTTTCTTAGGTCCAAACATTGATTTTAGGAGATGCCTACCTTGCCAACACTACAAGAGTTATTTCCCTTGCATTATTTTGTGACCTCTAAAAGGAGCTGTTAACTCCAGGGCAAATGTATTTATTAATGCAGTGATTCATTAAACAGCAAACTCCAAGAACTTAATTAAAAAATGTATTTACAATAAACCAGTTTTGTAATGATTAAAGCTTAAAACTTGGGGGGGGGGGGCAGTTACCCCCCTGAGAATCTCTTTTCTTCTTTTTTTAAATCCAGAAAAAAGCATACATGTCTCAGGGTTAAATTTTTATAGTGTTTCATTTGTTTATAAAAAGTAGATTTATGTGTATATTTATTGATGTTTTAATGTTTGTCTTGTTAGATCAACTCCATGAGAAGGACCACTATATTCGACAGTGCTGTGAAGAGAAGAACCGACTCATGTTAGACCTTCTCGATCTCTACAGAACACCACAAGAGGCAAACTCAGTATGTGTCGCAGCCTAAATATATATCTGTTTGTGTTAAAACTTAAATAAATATCTGTTTGTGTTAAAACTTAAATAAATATCTGTTTGTGTTAAAGGGACTGTCCTACGTTTGCTAGCATAGTAAGATATTTGCAACTAGTTGAGCCTTTTTAACCACTAAAATTACATATTCAGTACATTTTTGTAGGGCATTCAGCTTACAGAACAGTGCTAGAAAGCCATGCTTGTAAAACTGTCTTGCACATACGGTATGAACATTGGGGTTTTTTGTAAATAATTTCAGTTTGATTTGACATACAAAGAAAAGTAAAAGTGTTTTGGAAATCAATTTAAAAAATATTATTATGCAATTTACAAAACAGTCTGCTCAGAAATATTTAAATTGTAGTAAATACCATAATAAGAGAAGGAAGTTCCCTGATGGGAAGGACTATAGATAGTAAAGCTCCTTTTTCATTGGATAACTGGTCTCGTCATCCAGGTTATAGATGACCGTCGATACCTGTTGATTATGTCAGACAATACTGACAATGTAATATATGTCAGCTGAGAAGAGCAACGTCATAGAACAAAAATAAAACGCAGTAAATTTTATATAATAATTATACTAAAGTTATAAGACTGGTTGCACACCAAAAAAAATATTTCTGCACTCAATTTGTAGACAGTTCTTCCTTTGTAGATTGTTCTTCTGACACTTGTGTCAATAAAATCACTCCATGGAGCTCACTAAAGCATGCTCTAGAGATTCATTTTTCTCAAGAGTTGTGTCAGAAAAAAACATCTACAAAAAGATTCATCCTAATAATTATTATTCTTTCTTAGAATGTCAGTGTGTGTATGTCTACAGTATTTATGACCATCCTAATGTTTACAGTAGCTCAAACTTCATTTTGCTTTCTCATATATATTTTTAAGTATGTACGAAATTATTTGGAGATAAAATTCCAGTTTGAACTGATCAAATACCGTGGTATGTGGTATCCTGTCTGGGATGGTGCATATAAAAGATCCCTTGTTGCTAATCAAAAAGAGTAGCCCATGAAGTGCCAAACAGCGGGTTTCCTCTATAAAAAAAACCCTGACAGAATGACCATATGTTTGACGTCCAATAGCCGATGATGAGATAAAAAATCAATGTGCTCTAGTGGCGTCGTTAAATGAAACAAACTTTACTTTACTTTCAACCAGTAGTGTTTCTGCCAGAAAGAAATGTTTGGGTATGGTGCTATGGAACTGAATGCAACCACAGTCAAAAGAGGGTATAGGGGGCCTCCCCAGAAAGAAAATGAGTTAAGTTTCAGGTTATGGCTAAGAAAATCATACAGTAATGATAAGATTAATTCATTTTGTCAAAAAGTTAATATTAAAAAATGAAATCTGTCTAAATAACTGGGTATGGCGCTATACCCGTTTTACCCTCTGGCAGAAACCCTGACCAGTAAGGCTGACAATGTGTTTGTGTATGAACCCACGTGGAATTCATGTATATGTGCAAATCCCACATTAATTGTTTGTGATCAAATGCCCAAGTCTATTACTGATAATTTTAAAGATGGGGGGGGGTGGAATGTTAATCCAAGTGCATTGTATTTGCTTTGATGATGCACAAGCAGGGTTTTAGATTCTGTCTTGATGTATTGTACATTGTAGGATATGAACATAGATGTTCAAGATGTATCGGTATAAAACCCCACACAAAAACACAACTAGTCCTACAGGTGATATATTGATCAAAACAAATTTATGAATATTTTTATGTGAAACCAAATCCTATCCAAACATTTTGTAGCTGTTTCTAGTGCTGATGTAGAAACTATAGGAACATTTTCGTATTTTTTTCTTTCTCTGTGGTGCATTAAACCACCAAACATTGTGTGATCCTGTATATTTGGAGAAAACATCAGACAGATCCACTGTGCAAACAGCATTTTATGGAAATTCAGATGTTATTTAAAGACAAGGCAAGGCTTTATATCAGTTACTAAGGCCACATGACCAGTTATTATAAATGTGTAAACATGAACATAACGTATGATGAAAATAATGTACTTTTATCTTCTGTCATTCCAACTGAAACAAGTTTCATGAGATTCCCAGATTTTTCATCAGTATTCAATGCCAGGTGTGTACACTTAGGTGGTACTTAATGAGAAAGAAAGGAAAGGAATGTTTTATTTAACGACGCACTCAACACATTTTATTTACGGTTATATGGTGTCGGACATATGGTTAAAGACCACACAGATATTGAGAGAGGAAACCTGCTGTCGCCACTTCATGGGCTACTCTTTTCGATTAGGTACTTGTGCCCAGGACAGGCATGTGCTACAACAGCTTGCTCTGAATGTGCACGTTAACCTTTTTGGCATTGGCATTGGCACTTACATCACTGTATGATATTCCTGTCTAAAACTTAGTTTCTTTCTTGAAAAAAAATAAATTCATATGCAGTCATGTGAATGTTACAAGTATAATCTTTTACAAATGTATATGGCATTCCACAACCCAAAATGATCAACTCTCATCTGGAGACAAACACATCTTGTGCTCGTGATCATTTCAAGTGTTCTCAATTGCCAAATATCCTAACTGTTCAATGGAGTGTATTTCTAAAATATATACTTTGGAAAAAAAACCAATATTATCGAAATTTAGGCATTTGCTGATTGGTTACACAGGGGCTCAGGCTGAAACAAATTTGGGTTTAGCCAATTTTCAGATATTTAGAGTATTTTCTTGAAAATTGTTAAAAAGTGGTTAATTTAAGGAATATTTCATTAGCTAAAGACCAAATGTTGAAGCCACTTTGTATAAAACTTAGCAGTTGGCTAATTTGGCTAAGTCCTGATTACATTAAGACTTTGTCTTGATTTTTTAAATGTAAATTCAGACCACCAATAACACAGGAGACCTACAGAAATGAATAAGCAAGCAACCCAAAGTCCTGTATTTTTGGGTAACTGTACAGTGATTTTGGTTTACTGTACAGTGATTTAGGATAACTGTACAGTGATTTTGGTTTACTGTACAGTGATTTAGGATAACTGTACAGTGATTTTGGAATAACAGTGATTTTACTGTATTGTTCTGTGATTTTACATTACTGTTCTATGATTTTACAGTACTTTTCTGTGATTTTACATTACTGTACTGTGATTTTACAGTACTGTTCTGTGATTTTACATTACTGTACAGTGATTTTACAGTATTGTTCTGTGATTTTACATTACTGTACAGTGATTTTACACTACTGTTCTGTGATTTTACAGTACTGTACAGTGATTTTACAGTACTGTTCTGTGATTTTACAGTACCACTGATAAAGTGATTTTATAATACTGTACAGTGATTTTAGAGGATCGTGTGCCTTTAAGAATGCTCTTGTTGCACTTAACATGTTGTTGTTTATTTTTATACTTCAGCGACCCAACTCCCAGCATGAGGAGGTGATAGGTTCCGAGTCTCTGGAGGTACTGCAGGCAGCCATGCATGAAGGTGAGACACGTAAATACATTGCTTTTATTGCCCATCACCCTAATACCTGGAAAACATCTTTTTTATTGCTCATAGCTTTAATACTTTGAAAGTATCTTTTTTATTGCTCATCGCTCTAATACCTTGAAAACATATTTTTTTTATTGCTCGTGGCTTTAATACTTGGAACATTTCATCTTCTTCTTTTTTTCATTGTCAGTGGGATTATACTGACATGCTGCCAGCTGTTTTATATGTTATTCAGATGGGAAGGTTGTAGGTCATTTTCTTGCTGGCAATCATACATGTAGGTTCTGTAAATGTAAAAACTGTTGAGAGTTTTGGGGAAGATGTTATTATGCAAGATGCAGGAAGCCTCCAGGCATGTTAAAAATACTCACTCACACACTCTGGGTCTCAGAGACTTGGCCCACAACAGACATGCCTGAAACCTTAGTGGTATATGGGCATGTTAAAAATACTCACTCACACACTCTGGGTCTCAGAGACTTGGCCCACAACAGACATGCCTGAAACCTTGGTGGTATATAGGCATGTTAAAAATACTCACTCACACACTCTGGGTCTCAGCGACTTGGCCCACGACAGACATGCCTGAAACCTTAGTGGTATATGGGCATGTTAAAAATACTCACTCACACACTCTGGGTCTCAGCGACTTGGCCCACAACAGACATGCCTGACACCTTAGTGGTATATGGGCATGTTAAAAATACTCACTCACACACTCTGGGTCTCAGCGACTTGGCCCACAACAGACATGCCTGAAACCTTAGTGGTATATGGGCATGTTAAAAATACTCACTCACACACTCTGGGTCTCAGCGACTTGGCCCACGACAGACATGCCTGAAACCTTAGTGGTATATGGGCATGTTAAAAATACTCACTCACACACTCTGGGTCTCAGCGACTTGGCCCACAACAGACATGCCTGAAACCTTAGTGGTATATGGGCATGTTAAAAATACTCACTCACACACTCTGGGTCTCAGCGACTTGGCCCACGACAGACATGCCTGAAACCTTAGTGGTATATGGGCATGTTAAAAATACTCACTCACACACTCTGGGTCTCAGCGACTTGGCCCACGACAGACATGCCTGACACCTTAGTGGTATATGGGCATGTTAAAAATACTCACTCACACACTCTGGGTCTCAGCGACTTGTCCCATGACAGACATGCCTGACACCTTAGTGGTATATGGGCATGTTAAAAATACTCACTCACACACTCTGGGTCTCAGCGACTTGTCCCACGACAGACATGCCTGACACCTTAGTGGTATATGGGCATGTTAAAAATACTCACTCACACACTCTGGGTCTCAGCGACTTGGCCCACGACAGACATGCCTGACACCTTAGTGGTATATGGGCATGTTAAAAATACTCACTCACACACTCTGGGTCTCAGCGACTTGTCCCACGACAGACATGCCTGACACCTTAGTGGTATATGGGCATGTTAAAAATACTCACTCACACACTCTGGGTCTCAGCGACTTGGCCCACAACAGACATGCCTGAAACCTTAGTGGTATATGGGCATGTTAAAAATACTCACTCACACACTCTGGGTCTCAGCGACTTGGCCCACGACAGACATGCCTGACACCTTAGTGGTATATGGGCATGTTAAAAATACTCACTCACACACTCTGGGTCTCAGCGACTTGTCCCATGACAGACATGCCTGACACCTTAGTGGTATATGGGCATGTTAAAAATACTCACTCACACACTCTGGGTCTCAGCGACTTGTCCCACGACAGACATGCCTGACACCTTAGTGGTATATGGGCATGTTAAAAATACTCACTCACACACTCTGGGTCTCAGCGACTTGGCCCACGACAGACATGCCTGACACCTTAGTGGTATATGGGCATGTTAAAAATACTCACTCACACACTCTGGGTCTCAGCGACTTGTCCCATGACAGACATGCCTGACACCTTAGTGGTATATGGGCATGTTAAAAATACTCACTCACACACTCTGGGTCTCAGCGACTTGGCCCACGACAGACATGCCTGACACCTTAGTGGTATATGGGCATGTTAAAAATACTCACTCACACACTCTGGGTCTCAGCGACTTGTCCCATGACAGACATGCCTGACACCTTAGTGGTATATGGGCATGTTAAAAATACTCACTCACACACTCTGGGTCTCAGCGACTTGTCCCATGACAGACATGCCTGACACCTTAGTGGTATATGGGCATGTTAAAAATACTCACTCACACACTCTGGGTCTCAGCGACTTGGCCCACGACAGACATGCCTGACACCTTAGTGGTATATGGGCATGTTAAAAATACTCACTCACACACTCTGGGTCTCAGCGACTTGTCCCATGACAGACATGCCTGACACCGTAGTGGTATATGGGCATGTTAAAAATACTCACTCACACACTCTGGGTCTCAGCGACTTGGCCCACGACAGACATGCCTGACACCTTAGTGGTATATGGGCATGTTAAAAATACTCACTCACACACTCTGGGTCTCAGCGACTTGGCCCACGACAGACATGCCTGACACCTTAGTGGTATATGGGCATGTTAAAAATACTCACTCACACACTCTGGGTCTCAGCGACTTGTCCCATGACAGACATGCCTGACACCTTAGTGGTATATGGGCATGTTAAAAATACTCACTCACACACTCTGGGTCTCAGCGACTTGGCCCACAACAGACATGCCTGACACCTTAGTGGTATATGGGCATGTTAAAAATACTCACTCACACACTCTGGGTCTCAGCGACTTGTCCCATGACAGACATGCCTGACACCGTAGTGGTATATGGGCATGTTAAAAATACTCACTCACACACTCTGGGTCTCAGCGACTTGGCCCACGACAGACATGCCTGACACCTTAGTGGTATATGGGCATGTTAAAAATACTCACTCACACACTCTGGGTCTCAGCGACTTGGGCCACGACAGACATGCCTGACACCTTAGTGGTATATGGGCATGTTAAAAATACTCACTCACACACTCTGGGTCTCAGCGACTTGTCCCACGACAGACATGCCTGACACCTTAGTGGTATATGGGCATGTTAAAAATACTCACTCACACACTCTGGGTCTCAGCGACTTGGCCCACGACAGACATGCCTGACACCTTAGTGGTATATGGGCATGTTAAAAATACTCACTCACACACTCTGGGTCTCAGCGACTTGGCCCACGACAGACATGCCTGAAACCTTAGTGGTATATGGGCATGTTAAAAATACTCACTTGCTCACGCACTCGTATAAATTGCACAAACTATGACTATTTTTACTGTGATTTGATTCATGAAAGCAAAACGGTTATTACAAAATTGAGTCGCTTATACACTGATGATCCAAAGCCCTATACAGGAAAGTACATCTATAATGACCAAGCTTAGAACGAACTACTGCATAGAATGAACTGATCATAAAGTCTCATTTTATCTCCCTATACATGAATAACCAACTTGTACAAATGCGTACAATGAACTACTGCTATAACGAACTAACTATCATGGTCCCTTGCGGTTTGTTATAACAGTTCTTTACTGTTCTTTACTATATTATTTTTATTACATGCATAGCTGAACTTAGTTTTTACATAAACAAATTTATTAACATATAATAGTTGGTATTTTAGTTACACAAATATATTAAAATGTGTCATCAATGTTCATGGTTAGAATTTTACTTTAATGATATATAAATAAATATATTGAAATACTTGATCAAAAATAGAATTCTTTAATTACATAATTAAATATATACTCTTCAAAAAAAGTAGGGCAACCTGAAATATTAATGTTTATATCAACTATTAGACCAAATATATGTTTTGACCACAGGCATCCTAGTAAAGAACGTTCAGGTCTGTTTATCAACACACCGAAACACATTCCATAGTTTGCACATACATCACGCAGTTGCCCCGTACACGTGCGTGGGGTGTCATTCTCAATTTTGACAATTTCCAGGAAGGTCGATTAATCATTGTGGAACATTATTTCTGTCAATCTTTTTCATTCTGTTGATCATATAGTTGTTATTGTTTTTAGTAATTTTTATTGTTTGAATTTGCGATTTACTGATAAAAAAAACATCCTTCAAGATCTTTGGTGGTTATAAAACCTACTATAATACTGAACTACCGGTTGTAATGTTTGCCCAGTTAATTCACTATTATCATATAACCATTCCACACAGTTAATATACATAACAATTTTGGCAATTGTAAATTCTTATTAGAGTTCCCCTACTTTTTTTAAAGAGTATATTAAAAATGATGACTGGAATTATAGTTGTGTTACATAAGTAAATGTTTTAAACTAAATCATCATGATTGGAAGTTTACTTTAGTTATATAGTGAATCCTGTCTAAACCGGATCACTCTGGAGACCTAATATTTATTTGATTTAGACAGGATCCATTGTGTATAGGGTCATGATTTAGAATTCATAAAATTCAGGACCATGAAACTTGGCCAGTTTTGACAGGAGTCCAGTTTGTTCAGTGTTCAGTTTAGACAATTTTCACTGTGCTGGTATATAGTCTGTCCCATTCTCCTACAAAAAAATGTGGGGGTTTTTGTAAATAATTTCAGTTTGGTTTGAAGTAAGAAGAAAAGTAAAAGTGTTTTGGAAATTAACACATTTTAAAACTATTTTTGTATGCAGTTTTGAAAACAGTCGGCTCAGAAATAAATATGTTGTAGTAAATTTCATAGTATGAAAAACGGTGTTTCCTGTGTGAAGGACTATAAATGTTTTTCACTTGCATTGACCAGTGATCCATAACTGGTTCAGCAAAGACCATGGTTTGTGCTATCCTGCCTGTGGGAAGCGCAAATAAAAGATCCCTTGCTGCCTGTCATAAAAGAGTAGCCTATGTGGCGACAGTGGGGTTTCCTCTAAAAAAGTGTCAGAATGATCATGTGTTTGACGTCCAATAGCCGATGATAAGATAAAAAATCAATGTGCTCTAGTGGTGTCGTTAAATAAAACAAACTTTGCATTTACTTTATAAATGTTTTTAACTGAATCATCCTGGCTGTAAGTTAACTTGAATTCTGTCTGACTTCAGCATCCCACTTGGCGACCATTCTTCAAGGAACCGGAACCCATCTCAGTCGCAGTGTGTCGAGTGCTGGGGAACATGTTAGCAGTTCGTACGTTGCCATGCCGATACCCAAACGTGCAGAGACTTTTGCCGGCTTCGACAGCAGTCACGAAGTCCCTAAAGGTATGTTGTCGGACTGAGTATTTTTATATAACTTTGTTAGGATATATTTGTTGTATTTCATTCAAAGGTATGTTATCGGACTGAGTATTTTTATATAACTTTGTCAGGACTTGTTGTACTTCATTCAAAGGTATTTTGTCAGATTGAGTTCAGATTATATGCTTGTTACAGTATCCCTGTTGTATTTCAGATATTTGGTATGTCCCAAGGTTAAAACCATTTTAAAATCATGTTCACTTATTTAATTTTTTTCACAGTCATAATTTCTGCTTCTTAGTCCCCTATCAGTCCAGCTGGTTGGGACTATAGGTTTTGCCTCGATCTGTCTTATCTACATCCATCCATCCATCCATCCATCTACATGTATCTTTATTGGGATGAGGCTGTAATTATTTAATACCTGGTGGGCCTGCTGCAATGTGCCTCCCTCCCCTTGTATGTCGGTGATAAATAGAGAATACTACATGAGTGGCCATTAGATATCATTTATCTCACAACAAGTTATTTTAAAATGTATCTAACGAGCGAAAACGAGTTTGATACGTTTTTAAACAATGAGTTATGAGTTAAATGGTATCTAACAGACACGAATGTATTATTCTGTTTCTTACATATCCTCAACAACCAGATTTTAAGCAAATTTTAACATCTTTTTCAACTAAAAGTTATTTACAGCCGTTGCACTTGTAGCTAACTTATGTGTGACAGACCCATGATTGTCAAGTTAACTATACGTCACAATGTAATCGATTTCCATCATGTAGTTTTTCACTGGATGTATGGCAGTGGTGACCTGAACATCACCTAAGAGCAGCCAGTTGTATGTCCTGAAATTGTTAACACACATACAGGTGTAAACAACCATGTGTTATCAAAAATAACGCATGGTGTTCTCACCAATGGGTGTGTAAGGAATAACAAGGACAGTATGTTATGTACACAAAGATGTATCTTGATTTTCTGTTTGTTTTTTAACTGCAGGTGTTTTAAAGAAGCGCTATCTGCCCCAGCAGTTAGAAGACGGTCAGAGTGGAAGCCAGTTGAGTCTCGACCGACCCGACCATGACCTTCAGTACTCGCCAATCAGTGAGATCGATGACACTCAAGCTCTACAGATGGTGAGTAGTCATATAAATTTGTATTTGACATCCTATAGTACTGATCTGGGCATGTTGGCATTATGTCTTAAATAGAGATTATTTATACGAGCTTGTTTGTCGTACTGATTTTACGAAATGAGTGTCAGGATTTTTGTATTGCCCTAGCAAGAGCAAGGGTAATACATAAATCTTGACATGAGTTTCGTAAAATCGGTACAACACACACTCGAGTGTAATAATTTCTTTATTATCCATATTATTATTATTATTTTTTTATGAATAACAAGGACCGTTTCAAAATGTTTCAAACACAACTAGGAGGAGACAACAAAATGATGTCATATTTCACATGCAAAGTCTGAACTAGGACTGGAGAAAACAACTCATGTTATGACGTCGCTTTCCAAAATTATGTCATCACACTTGTTATTACATGTGTGCTTCATATGATTATTATTAACTCGGTTATGTTGATGAACCATGTGGATAATAAACATTAAATACTAATTAGCATCTTAGCTTTGTTTTATAATGCTATAACACAAATATTAGACAACAATAGGATATTAAACCAGCTTCCATTTCGTATCATGTTTATGTCATGAATGAAATAATGTTCAGTTTTCACGAGCTTTAACATGAACTGGTAGCAAATTTAATATCCTATTTATTACCCATAATCAGTTTCAATTTAAATCACTGAACTCATTTGATTAACATTCCTGTTAGGTCATAGTGTGCCAGTCGTATGATATCTAGGTATTTCATCCCACTTTAAGTATTAGTGACATGTAACACTTTGATATCAGGGCTCACCCTGTTCACTGCCAAATTAGCCAATTGCTCATTTTCATACAAAATGGCTACAAAATGTAGTTTTTGGCTAATAAAATATTCTTTAAATTAAACACATTTTAATAAATTTCAAGGAAATACTCTACAAAACTTAGACTTTGGCTATTAAAACATTCCTCAAATTAAACACATTTTAATAAATTTCAAGGAAATACTCAAAATTGGCTAAATCAAAGTTTGTTCCAGTGTGAGTCCTGGATATAAACCAAGATATTTTAACCATATGGGTAATAAAAATGTTTATAACACATGAGTGAAAAACAGTTTGTTTAAATGAAGAATGAAAAGGTGGAGGGTATAGTTCTAGACAATCTTGCATGGTGTTTGGCAAAACCAGAAACAGTTTCCACAAAAACAATGAAAAGGGTGTTTTTTTATTTTGAAATGTGCCAACAAGGGAATTGATTCAGTAAGGTGAAAACAACACTTTTTGACAAATAGTCTTTGCTCTTGACAAACCACACTGATAGTGACAGAGGAAATCCACTGCTGCCACTCTGTGGACTACTCTTTTTTAATAAGCAGCAAGGCATCTTTTATATGAACCATCTTACAGGTTGGGCAGTACCTACAGTGTTCTTAGTGTGAACCCGTTCTCTGATTTGGCTTTTTCCCTATCTCGGCCAGTGCCCCATGACTGGTATATTAAAGGCTGTGGTATGTGCTGTCCTGTTTGTGGAATGGTCTCGTAAAAGATCCCTTATTGCTAATTGAAAACTACTCTTTGAGAAAGTGTATATAAAAAATCCCTGGGCTTTGTTGCAAATGGAAAAATGAAGCGAGTTTTCTCTAAGACTTAGTGTTACCAAATTACAAATGTTTGACATCCAGTGTGCTCTAGTGGTGTCATTAAACAAAACAAACTTTAACTTTTATTAAAGATCCGTTGCTGCTGATGATATAATGTACTGTGTTTCCTCTCTAAGAGTATACATCAAAAGTACCAAATGTTTGACATCCAATAGCCGATGGTTGTGTGCTCTAGTGGTGGTGTTAAATAAAACAAACTTTAACTTGTGTAAAAGATCCCTTGCTGCTAACTGAAAAGAGTAGCCCATGAAATGAAGGCTATGGGTTTCATCTTTCATTATTTGTATGGTCCATAACCATATGTCTGATGCCATATAACTGTAATTAAAATGTGTCGAGTGCATTGTCAAATAAAACATAAATTCTTTTTGTTAAAACCAGACTAACAAACTGTTAGTGGCCTACTGTTCTATCTGTCTGTCGTGAAAAATCAATGTCAAAGAAGGTGTCAAAGGTATTTTTAAAGTAAGATGAACTCTGCAACATGGTGTACATGTAATTCAATTACAGATAATCTTTCACCTCCCACTGGCTAGCGTTGTAAATTACAATTACCTGTTAGTCACATGGAATATATAAATCTGTACTTCAACAGTTTTAATCAGAAACAAGATCTAATTTCACAAATACATGATCTCTCAGACATTTAATTACAGAAAGACATTAAGTGGCATGTACATTGATTGTTTTGGGGTTTATTAGGTATGTGGGGGTGTGTTTTTTCTCAATTATAACATACCACAAATGTCTTTGATCTGCTCGACACTGGTTGTGTAAAGAGTACAATAGTGATGTCTTGGCTGTTCTGATTGGTCAGTGATTGACAAGGACAATGATTGGCTGTTTTGATTTGCTTGATCACTGAACAAGCATTGACAGGTGACTGACAAAATGACTGCTTGGTGTAAAGAGATAACTGATGTTTTGACACTAACTGCGGTGTTAAAGATGACACTTTGATAAAAATAAACATAAAAAAAAGAAAGAAAGAAATGTTTTATTTAATGATGCATGGGTAAGGCCAGTACACCAATATAATCTCTCATTAATTACTAATCCTGGATTCACTGTCATAGACAAGGCAGCCCAAGTACCTGAGATTTGTTAACTTTTAATTTGTGAGATCGAAATTGAAATTAAATGAAACTAATTAAAAATAAACATAAATTTATCCATCTGTTGACAGAGTAGTTCAGAGGTGGATCCAGAGAACCTGTTCCCTTTAAATATATTCAAGTGCCCCCCCCCCCCCCCCCTTTTTTTAAAAACTTTTTTTTTTCATTAGGATGACTGTTTTACAAATTGGTTCATTTACACTTTTCCCATTAGTACTCCCTCCCCCTCCCCCCTCTCCCATGCAAAATATTTCTTGGATCTGCTGCTGTGTTTAGTTACTTATGGCTAAAACGTAAATGAAATAATAATTATGTCATTTAAAGTAGTATTATGAAGGTATTATGAAGTTCATGTTTACAGTACAGCATTAAATTAATAAAATATTTATTGTGATTTAAAAAAATCTTTTGTGCTGTTATTATGCCTCTTTTTCCCCGCGAACTTAAACGAAAATGATACAGCAATTTAACTGCTTTACAGTTTGTTGAATTGTTTGGTAAGAAAGTATTACTGGTTGGTTTGGACTTAAAAGGCTTTCATTTTGTCAAAAACTAAAAATGTTTCATGATTTTCTTTTTGGAGGAGGGGTTCTTTTTTCAGTTGTCAGTAACTTTAAATAGACAAGCATGATTCGCGGTCGGGCTGGGATCAATCCCCGTCGGTGGGTCCATTGGGCTATTTCTCGTTCCAGCCAGTGCACCACGACTGGTATATCAAAGGCTGTGGTATGTGCTATCCTGTCTGTGGATTGGTCTTATAAAAGATCCCTTGCTGCTAATCGAAAAGAGTAGCCAATGAAGTGGTGACAGTGGGTTTTCTCTATCAATATCTGCAATATCTGTGTGGTCCTTAACCATATGTCCGATGCCATATAACCATAAATAAAATGTGTTGAGTGCGTCATTAAATAAAATATTTCCTTCCTTCCTTCCTTAAACAGACAATCAGTTTTGGTGTGATTTGGAATGAACTGAAACTAATGGAAGTGTATTAAATAATTCCATGGACTGCCATGTTGAAAATCTAAAATATAATCTTGGATAGTCTAATAGATTTGTTTTGATTTGAAATTAAATACTAACTGTTTAATCAATAGGTTTAACTGCAGTGAATTCGAGACATGCATTAAGTTCATACATTCTAATCTTTGAAGTGTCGTGTTTCTGTAAGCTGAATACTGGCTGTTTGTAAACAGGTGAACATCTAGATGAAAGGGGTTTACTTTGACTGTATAAAAACAAACACTGATGGAGACTGAGTAACTTAGCTAATATCAGACCATCAACAAGTCTCTGTGTCACAGCCTTATTGTTTTGATTAACTCTGTGATTGGTGCACAGCTAGGAGCAGTGTGGGATCAGTGTGGTTGGCTCAGACTGAATTTTGGCTAATTATTACACAGTGATGTTTGTCTATGTGCCTGCAGTCTCACCGGTTTGTGTAACTCGAGACCCAGGCTGATGGGATCAGCTGTTTTGGGCAACTTGAGACCCAGTCTGATGGGATCACCTGTTTTGAGTAACAGGAGACCCAGTCTGATGGGATCACCTGTTTTGAGTATAACCAAGTGAGGGCCTAACTTGCTAATCTGAAATCTGAGATATAGATTATTTATCTGAACCAAGTGTTCAAGTTACCATGTTAGACACCAAATAGTCAACATTCCTTCTTTTCTTTTTTTAAATTTCAAATGGGTGGAATAGGTCCTTCCTCCACCCCAGTTTCTACAGGCCCTTCTTTCTTCCTATTTTCTACAAGTCCTTCCTCCACTACCCTGGTTTCTGCAGGTTCTTCCTCCACCACTCTGGTTTCTACAGGCCCTTCCTCCTTCCTACTTTCTACAAGTCCTTTCTCCCCCACTCTGGTTTCTACAGGTCCTTCCTCCACCACTCTGGTTTCTACAGGCCCTTCCTCCACCCCAGTTTCTACAGGCCCTTCCTCCACCCCAGTTTCTACAGGCCCTTTCTTCTTCCTACTTTCTACAAGTCCTTCCTCCCCCACTCTAGTTTCTACAGGTCCTTCCTCCACCACTCTGGTTTCTACAGGCCCTTCCTCCACCCCAGTTTCTACAGGCCCTTTCTCCTTCCTACTTTCTACAAGTCCTTACTCCACCACTCTGGTTTCTACAGGTCCTTCCTCCACCACTGGTTTCTACAGGTCCTGCCTCCACCACTCTGCTTTCTACAGATCCTTCCTCCACCACCCTGGTTTCTACAAGTCCTTCCTACAGGTCCTTCCTACAGGTCCTTCCTACTTTCTGCAGGTCCTTCCTCCACCACTGGTTTCTACAAGTCCTTCCTCCTTCCTACTTTCTGCAGGCCCTTCATCCACCACTCTCGTTTGTACACCGAGATCCTTCCACCAACCTGGTTTCTACAGGTCTTTCCATCACCCCAGTTTCTACAGGTCCTTCCACCATCCTGGTTTCTACAGGTCCTTGCACCAACCTGGTTTCTACAGGTCTTTCCATCACCCCAGTTTCTACAGGTCCTTCCACCATCCTGGTTTCTACAGGTCCTTCCACCAACCTGGTTTCTACAGGTCCTTCCACCAACCTGGTTTCTACAGGTCTTTCCACCAACCCAGTTTCTACAGGTCCTTCCACCATCCTGCTTTCTACAGGTCTTTCCACCACCCCAGTTCCTACAGGTCCTTCTACCATCCTGCTTTCTACAGGTCCTTCCACCAACCAGGTTTCTACAGGTCTTTCCACCACCCCAGTTCCTACAGGTCCTTCCACCATCCTGCTTTCTACAGGTCCTTCCACCAACCAGGTTTCTACAGGTCTTTCCACCACCCCAGTTTCTACGGGTCCTTCCACCATCCTGGTTTCTACAGGTCCTTCCACCAACCTGATTTCTACAGGTCTTTCCACCACCCCGGTTTCTACGGGTCCTTCCACCATCCTGGTTTCTACAGGTCCTCCACCATCTGGTTTCTACATGTCTTTCCATCACCCCAAATTCTACAGGTCCTTCCACCACCCCAAATTCTACAGGACTTCCTCTAACTCGGTTTCTGCAGGTCCTTCCACCATCCTGCTTTCTACAGATCCTTCCTCTACTACCCTGGTTTTTACAGGTCCTTCCACCACCCCAAATTCTACAGGTTGTTCCTCCACTTCAGGTCCACTCCGGTTTCTACAGGCTTGTCAAACATGATAGCCTTAATCTTTGTTAAGAATATGGCCACAGGTTTGTTGTTAAGTGTACAGCCAGACTGGCCCTTTATCTTATAGCTGGGTAATAGAGGAGTGAACAAGTACGTTTAGTCACGCTTTACCTCTCATCTTTTTTCTCCCGGTTTCCTCCTTAGCTCTTTTCCACCCAGCCAGCTACTGTGTTTGTGTGTGTGTGTTTGTACGTATGTATGTCACAAGTATGCACATATTGTTATTACATCCAGAAAGCATAGCTCGAGTTTCTAATGAGTGGGGCGACTGGCAAAGTAATTCCATTACGAGAGACAACGTCAGCAAGTTCTGAGCAGGCCAGGATTCCATCTCTAACAGCAATCCTCTGCTGGCTGCCTAATCGGTTTCTCCCAGTAGCATTTCTTCATTTGTATTGCTGTATTGTTAACCAGAGGCTAGAAAATAACAGATGAAGTCAACCAAAGATACAAATGTTGTTTGTAAAACCCTCTTACTATATATTATCTCGGTAGATCACCATATAATAAATAGACTACTGGTACTGCCTGACTTATAATAATTTTCCCTCAATAGCATTTCTCCATATTATATTTAAAATTACTGGCTGTCTTATAATACTTTTCTCTAAATAAGATATATAACTGCATAATTATATTACAACAAAACATTAAAGATAAAGGATTAGTCAATGGACAATGTACAAGTCTTCAATAGATATACATGTATGTATGTATTATATGTTAGTTATAATGAGGTAATAAAACAAAAACATAAATTAAACATGATTTTATGAACAGGGACAGGACGTAGCTTGGCCTGCCTGATTACATTAGGTCTAGGATCGATCCCAGTCAGTGGAATGCAGCAAACGCTAAGACAGAAAACGTAATGATGTTTTTTTCTAATTTTGTTTGTCTTTATTTTCTCAGGAGCAGAGCAATTGGAACCCATCTTCAGTGACAGTGATTCCACCCCAGTCGTCTGTTCCAAGGTCAAGGCTACAGGCGTGGGGGGATGAGAGTGAACGAAACAGCGACAAGGAGTCAATGGGAGATCTGTCAGCATCATCGGTGTCATCGCTGGTCCCGTCCATACCCCCGAACCAGGAACAGATGATGTCCATCGCCCAGCTAGTCAAGTACCTACATAGTCTAATGGTAGGTCATTAACTCATATCCTTTTAACCACCTCCCCTAGATCTGCACCTATCTCTAGTCCCATCCATACCCCCCAGTCAGGAACAGATGATGTCCATCACCCATCTAGTCAAGTACCTACATAGTCAAATGGTAGGTCATTAACTCATATCCTTTTAACCACCTCCCCTAGATCTGCACCTATCTCTAGTCCCGTCCATACCCCCAAACCAGGAACGGATGATGTCATTGCTCAACTACTCACCCCCACCACCACTAGATTAGCACCTATCTCTCATTCGGTCCATACCCTCAAGCATTTACCACTGCCTCTAGATCTGTCCCTGTGTGTTGTGTAGTTGTCGAGACATATAGCTTCCAGGGGTGTGTCACCGATACCCGTCTGTGTCGGTCTTATTAAACTGAGCTTGAACTCGGACTGACTGTTTTATTGTGTCTTGTGCAGCGCTTCGGAGCACATGCACATATTGATGACAGAGTTACCGTCCCTTGCACTCCCGACTCTCTGACCTTTTATCACATTGTCTTCTGTTACAGCAAGAAAGGTTAAATTAGACACTAAATTAGCCATGATTTAGGGAGTTTTCTCAGAAAAAAAAGTCTCCCGGGGCAGATTTGAGGAATGCAGAGGGCGATTATTAGTGTCTTGATTGTTTTTTAACTACCTAGTGATTAAGAGATACACATTTATTGCACTATCAAGTTTCCTGTATCAAGAATAATTTCATCTACTGTTACAGAAACTTCAAATTGTGCAAAAATGTTGGCATTAATTCAGTGTTGTTAAATGCGACTATATGATTATGTCTTAATGATGTTTCTTTGATACTGTAGTAAAGATAATTTGTCATTTATAGAAATATAGTAAATATAATTTGTTAATAAAAAGATTTATGGACAAGATAGTAATTTGTGAATCAAAGAATTATAGTACATTGAAACCCCACAAAACTGGACTGTCTATAGACCAGAATTCCTGCAAAACCAGACTGTCTGTAGACCAGAATTCTCACAAAACTGGACTTGTCTATAGACCAGAATTCCCTCAAAACCGGACTGTCTATAGACCAGAATTCCCTCAAAACCGAATATTTTCATGGTCCCTTTTTAAATATTATTACAGAAGAGAACCTCTCTAAACCAGATACCCCTTTAAACCAGACTTCTTACATGGGTGTCTCATTGAGAGGGGTTTCAGTGTAATATTGATAAATTTCTTGTGAAACAAATATAGTAAAAACAAATTTAATTAAAGAATTGTTGTGGAAATAATTTGTTAATTAAAGAATTGTAGTAAACATAATGTGTTAATGAAATACTTGTACTAAATGTCTGGTTTTGACATGGTTTTGCACCAGGCATGTGTAGATGAATTTTGGATTAACAACACCGATTAAGAAAGATTGAAATACAACAAATAACAAGGTTAATTACCACACAGGTATCTTAGCAATAAGATCAATTGTTACTGCATATGATCTAAGCAGGTGCATGTTCTGGCATTTATGCAGGTGGGGGGGGGGGGGTCTAGATTATGGCAAGTGAAGTTTATAGAATTATAGAAGGGGGGTCAAGTCATGATCCCTTGAAAAATTTATTGGACATTTTTTTTTAACTTAAACAGGAAGGAGGGAGTGGGGTTCATCCAAAACACACACACCCTGCATACACATCTAAACTACACACCCAGCATACACATCTAAACTACACACCCAGCATACGCATCTAAACCGAGTGATTTCTCCGTGTGTGGTCTGCTCTGTGTAAGTGCTCTGCCACACCCCCAATGTCACCTCTGTGAGAAGATCAAAGGATTATAAGACCTACAATCCAACAGTCTCCACAATGGTCTCCACAATGGTCACAATGTTTCTGCAACTTGATGGTTTGTTTTGAGCACTACAATGGTCCTCTTGTTTTGTTGCTATCTCGAAGACTGCACGTGCTGCAGAGACGTCAAGATCCGTCTACATTCTGTTTACTGGGGGGGGGGGGTTAATTCCAAATCTGCATACTTTTGTTATCTTCTGTTATGTTCAATACCAGCATGTGTCCCATATGGCTACTGTATTAAAGGTCCTAGTAATGGTTTAGGCAGGTTTCTTTTTTTTTTTTTTTCTTTTTTTTTTTCATTCTCTAAACCATATGTCACCATTAACCTAATAGCTATAACAGTGAAATCACTCTCAATTCCCTCAAACCCATACAGTTTTTACAGTCCCTTTTTTAAATATCAGTACAGAACATAACCTTTTTAAACTGGATACTTTTAAAAATGGACCTTTTACTTGGTCCCAGAGGTGTTCGTTGGTAGTTTAACAGTAACGTTGGTAGCTTAATAGTAACATGGGTAGTGTAACAGTAACGTTGGTAGTTTAACAGTAACATGGGTAGTGTAACAGTAAGGCAGGTTTTAACAGTAACATGGGTTATTTAACAATAACTGTGGTAGTTTAACGGTAACTTTGGTAGTTTAGCAGTAACGTTGATAGTTTAACAGTAACATTGGTAGCTTAATAGTAACATGGGTAGTTTAACAGTAACATTGGTAGCTTAATAGTAGCATGGGTAGTGTAACAGTAACGTTGGTAGCTTAATAGTAACATGGGTAGTGTAACAGTAATGTTGGTAGTTTAACAGTTACATGGGTAGTGTAACAGTAAGGCAGTAACGTGGGTTATTTAACAATGACTGTGGTAGTTTAACAGTAACATTGGTAGTTTAGCAGTAACATTGATAGTTTAACAGTAACATTGGTAGTTTAGAAGTAACGTTGATAGTTTAACAGTAATATTGGTAGTTTAACAGTAATGTTGGTAGTTTAATAGTAATGTGTCAACAGTAATGCTGGTAGTTTAACAGTAACACTGGTAGTTTAACAGTAACGTTGGCAGTTTAACAGTAACATGGGTAGTTTAACAGCAATGTGTTAACAGTAACATTGGTAGTTTAACAGTAACATTGGTAGTTTAACAGCAATGTGTCAACAGTAACATTGGTAGTTTAACAGTAACATGGGTAGTTTAACAGCAATGTGTCAACAGTAACATTGGTAGTTTAACAGTAACATTGGTAGTTTAACAGTAATGTGTCAACAGTAACATTGGTAGTTTAACAGTAACATTGGTAGTTTAACAGCAATGTGTCAACAGTAACATTGGTAGTTTAACTGTAACATGGGTAGTTTAACAGCAATGTGTCAACAGTTATGTTGATAGTTTAACAGTAACACTGGTAGTTTATTAGTAAAGTTGTTAGTTTAACAGTAGCATTGTTAGTTTAACAGTAATGTGTTGACAGGAACGTTGGTAGTTTAACAGTAACATTTGTAGTTTAACAGTAACATGGGTAGTTTAATAGTAAAGTTGGTAGTTTAATAGTAATGTGTTAACAGTAACGTTGGTAGTTTAACAGTAACGTTGGTAGTTTAACAGTAACATGGGTAGTTTAACAGTAACATGGGTAGTTTAACAGTATTGTGTCAACAGTAACATTGGTAGTTTAACAGTAAAGTTGGTAGTTTAATAATAATGTGTTAACAGTAACGTTGGCAGTTTAACAGTAACATTGGCAGTTTAACAGTAATGTTGTTAGTTTAACAGTAACATTGGTAGTTTAACAGTAACGTTGGTAGTTTAACAGTAACGTTGGTAGTTTAACAGTAACGTTGGCAGTTTAACAGTAACGTAACATTGGTAGTTTAACAGTAACGTTGGTAGTTTAACAGTAACGTTGGTAGTTTAACAGTAACGTTGGTAGTTTAACAGTAAAGTTGGTAGTTTAACAGTTGGTGAACTACAGACTGGCTTCAGCTGACTGATCTGTTTGAAGGGACAAGTGTTTAACTAATAACAGAGTGTGGCTCAGTCAGAGTTCACTCTGTGAATGGGCACCCAGAGATGAACCATCCCCACTGGTGAGATAAGCTCTGTGCTTCATTTACCAGCTAATCAACAGGAAACATTGGCTTGTTATAGCAGGCCCTCGGCCTGTAATATGGCCATCACTGTGGGCAGACTTGGCCCTGTAATACAGCCAGCAGCCTCTTTAACAAGCAGTCTATCTCGTGATCTCGGGGAACGCTGAATTAAAACACACTCGCTCGGGTTATCAAGTTTCCCCATTTTGAAGCCATCAGTTGAAGCGTTTTGTTCTTGTACGTTGTTGATAGGTACAAACTGCTACTTTCTTCAGTTTCATTTTCCTAGTTACGCCTGTCTTATGTTTGTTACAATAAATAATGATTGATTATTTTATAGATTTGACTCGCACATGTGTTCGTATATGTAACAGACACCACACCCATGCATGTACACAAAATATAGTACACACAGAAAAAGAGAGAGACAGACAAACAGAGAGACAGACAGAGAGACAGACAGATAGATAGACAGACAGATAGACATACAGACAGACATACAGACAGACATACAGATAGATAGATAGATAGATAGATAGATAGATAGATAGACAGGGAGGGAGGAATAGAGGAGCAGGAGGCAAAGAGAGAAAGAGGGGAGGCAGAGAGAGAAGGGGGAGGGATATATGCAAAGAGGGACTGACTGACTGACTGACTGACTGACTGAGTGATGTGTGTCTTGGGTATTTTGTGAACTTTATAAATATATGTCCAACATCTCTGGTAAAGCTGATCTGATTCCGTAATTGAATGCTGATGAAAAAAACAAATACGAGGAATATCTGGGTGACATATTTGTGCAGGTTGACTTCACAGAGTGTGAGAAAGGTGAACCGATAGTATGTGTTGAGCTGGTGGAGGGGGGGGGGGGAGGAGACAGTTGGGGGGGGGGGTACATGCTGTTTGTCTGCATGTCTTGGCATTAGATCTGTTTGTCTAACCCAGATGTGTTCTTTGTTAACTTTCTGATCTCTCGAGGCACATTCCGTCTGACACTAATACCATACACTCTCTCTGTGTCTGTCTCGCTTGTAATGTCACCAGAGCAGGGCCTTACTGTCACATTTCTCACATGCTTCAAGTGTCACACACACAAAATTGTCACATTATCGTCGGTGATGCAATACCGGCTGTATTGTACACAGACGCAGATTGTGTTGCATGCTGTTCGAATTTCCGCTGACTTTTAAGAAATCTTTTTGGTGTCAGAGACCGATATAACTGTAAACAAATAAATCTATCTGTTTCGTTGATATGGGAACGGAGTCTGGAAATATCATTTAGACGGAAAACATCGAAATCGGTCATGTTATTTAAAGCAACATGTTGCACTTTTATGTTGTACAGCATTTTAGGTTGCCTTCATTTTAATTCATTTTCATGCTTATATCTAACTAAGGTTCAAGCATGTTGTCCTTGATACTTGCCTCAGCTATCTGGGCTGTCAGCCAAAGACAGAAGGTTAATTGAATAAATTAGTGGTTATTGAGAGAGAAGTCAGTGTTGAGGTTTTATACCCCCATTAGAAGCTAGACATAGCTCAGTGGCAAAGAGTTAGCATGATGCATGGTCAGTCTAGGATCAATCCCTGTCGGTGGGCTGATTGGGTTATTTCTCATTCTAGCCAATGTTCGACAACTGGTATAACAAAGGCAGTGATATGTACTATCCTGTCTGTGGGATACTGCATATAAAAGATCCCTGCTGCTAATCGAGAGAGTAGCCCATTACATGGCGACAATGGCTTTCCTCTCATTATCTGTGTGGTTCTCAGCCAGTTGTTGTTAAACAAAACAAACTAGAACTTTTAACCATATGTCTGATGCCATATAACCATAATTAAAATGTGTATCGTTAAATAAAACATTCCTTAAATCGATCCCATTATACTGTGGGAGCTTATAACAGATGGGAACCCAGGATGTGCCAAGCTTAAGGCTGGTTCAGTTTAGCTGTCTGTTAGCACATAAAGAATATGTTGTTTAATGGCTTTGTGAATGTGAAATGTCTGCAGAAATATCTGGTTTAGAATAAAAGCATAAATAGCTGTGTTATGTGAGCCTTGGGGCCCCACTAATCTGGCCGTATTAAAATATGATTATGGCCCCACCCCATGATGTTTAGACTACTGTCTTGCATTTTGCATAATTGTAAAATGTGCTAAAATTTGGCATGATTCCAGAATGCTGAAGTTTTGCATGATTATACAGAATCTTATGAAATTTGGCATGATTCCAGAATGCTGAAGTTTTGCATGATTATACAGAATCTTATGAAATTTGGCATGATTCCAGAATGCTGAAGTTTTGCATGATTATACAGAATCTTATGAAATTTGGCATGATTCCAGAATGCTGAAGTTTTGCATGATTATACAGAATCTTATGAAATTTGGCATGATTACAATTACAATTATGATTACAAGCAATTTTGAACCTCATAAACACGCTGGCTCCAATATTCCAGTAGCTTGTGCTCAAAGTCCTGTATCAAGACATCAATGTCCTAATCACAGTATCCTGCTCTATTTACATTCAGGGGAACCCAATACACATACATTGAATCCCCTCAAAACAGGCCCATGTTAAGGCGTATCCAGTTTAGGAAAGTTATGTTTTGTATTGATGTTTAAAAAGGGACTGTTATATGTGTGTTTGTTGGGGTGAGTATATATGATTATATTTGCCTCCATATCACTTGGGAGAAGAGTACTAATGTTTGTGTGAGGGGTCACATGTTTGAGTTGTGATATTTGAGGGGAGTACATATGATTATATTGGCCTCCATGAGACCCATTTGAAGAGTATGCCCATGTGTTTTCAGAACCTGACGGCCCAGCAGGGCACTGCAGTGGAGAGTCTTCGAGCCCAGCTGGCCGAGGCCAACGAGAAGATCAACAAGCTGTCGGCAGAGATGTCTGAGAGGAAGACCGGATACCGACACAACCAGCTGGAGGAACTGAGGAACCTACAGGTGAGAACTGATTACAGGTATACAGGTGAGAACTGATCAGAAACCTACAGGTGAGAACTGATTACAGATATCCAGGTGAGAACTGATTACAAGTATACAGGTGCGAACTGAGTCACACAGTAACATCAGTTCTAGTAGAGGTGTGAAGTGTAAATCTATAAGCAAGATGAGACTTAACATGGTTAACACAGTCAACCTACATGTAGGTTCATCAAGTCATAAGAACACACACACACACACACACCCCAGCATACACACACACAGATACACAGCTTTATAATGACTGGTTGCCAAATGTAACCTATCATTGTTAAGAAATGATACTGTTCTGTCTGAAGAATCTATCGGTTTAGTCTAGTGTTCTGTTCCTTCAGGCCATGGCCCTTGTTTATAACACTTTTAGAGTCTAGACTCAAGACTCTTAATAGAGTCTGAGATTTTAATGCCATGACAACACCGTACAAACTGTATGCGTGTGACGTCATTAGAGAGTGAGTCTGGACTATAATAAAAGTTTTACAAACACAGGCCCAGGAGAACTTCAGTTTAAAGTATTTGTATTACTCTATATCACTTGGTAAACATCAGTTTAATGTTTTGTCTTATTTCTCCAGGAGAACATCAGCCGTGACAAGTCTGACTGGGAGAGACAGAAGCTACAGGAGCGCCATCTGTTGGAGCAAGAGCGGGAAGACTTGGAGGCCAGGAAGCTCGCGCTAGAGCAACAGGAGGTGAGACCATTTTACTTGTGTCGACCATTTTACACTTTCTACACACTACAGGGATGTCATTTTTCTTCTCTTTTTTTGATCAGATTTTCTCTTCTTTTTTCTGGGTTCTTTTTTTAAAAATAATTTTCACAAAGTTCACTGGACTTTTAAATGAAAAAAAAAATAATATATAGTTATTTATATATATACAAGTCTGAAAACCCCAAAACATGATGTTCAGTACTGTTGACCACACAAGTTTCATTTGCATGTTTTCACAGTTTCAAGTTTATGATGTGTGCCTTATATTATAAGTTATAACCAGTTTAGATTTGTTAGCATTGAATGCAACTTTTGGCAGTTCCAGGGGTTGCAAACAATAATTTTCCTTGGGCCCCAACCGCAGTAAGCTTTTTTGTTCCAGCTCCACTCACATCCCTGTATATATTTCATCTTTTTTAAAAATGGATGTCATAATCCCTGATACAATCATTGCAGTAAGTTTTCAGTTGATAATTATTGCAATATTTTCTCTCCTTTTTTATTATTGCTCAAAATATGTGTTTAAATTAACCATTTCCATTAATGTGACTTAATTTCCCATTAGGTTTGTGATATGTAAAAAATAGCCAACATTAATTCATTTGCAGTAACTCTAGCTTATGTTATGGTGTCAATAAAGCACCCATTCATCATGTCAATCACTTATTATTTCAGTCACTCATCCATCCATTCATGTCATATACTTGTTCACTCATCAATTCATTCATTCTCTTGTGAACAAAAGTTTTAATTTTCATTAGCAAACAAAATTATCTTGTACTTTGTAATTTTAATGTAAAAATTAATACAAACATAGACACAATGTTACACAAGGAATATGTGGTTTTGCTTTCATGTGACATATCTATTTGCTGGTGCTAAATGTATTGTATAAAATACAACTGATACACAAGCTGGGTATAAAAGTGGAGTTTAGAATCGTCCTGTGTCTGCTAACAACCGAGACATGTGTTCAACAGAGTTTTAGACTGAAATGAACCCCGGAGTAGGATTTACCTGGACACACAATGGCCGCTTCAGACACAAGGGATTATAGTATCATGTCTGGTCACATCATTAATCTGGTGGTCTCACACCGGTCTTGTGAAGCTCTCGGCCAGCCATCTATCATTTAGCTGCTCACAAGTCTTAATACACGGGCTGGACCCAGTCATCTATGACTGGCACTTTGTTGAGAAATCATCAAACAAGATCCTGCCATGATTACCGTCGCAGTGAAGCCGTGTTATTAGCAGATTACATGCTCATCTGTGGACAGCTTGATCCGAGAGGCAAAATCAAAGGCTTTTGTTACTGTTTTTTTTACATTCACCTGCTGCGGCTCATCACAGACCAAACAGTGGTGGACAATGTCCCTGGCGTCCTAATGTTAAATGAACAGAGCTTATCACTCTCTGATGTCCGACACTTGTCTACAGCCAGGGAGCAGAATGTTTCATCTTGAGTATTGGTCGGTCACTGTCCAGACATTAGACTAGTTCAGCGTGTAGACACTAGGTTAGGTCAATGTCCAGGCGCTAGGTTAGTTCAGCATCCACTTACTAGGCTAGGTCAATGTCCAGACATTAGGCTAGATCAGTGTCCAGGCACTAGGCTAGGTCAGTGTCCAGACATTAGAGTAGGCCACTGTCCAGACATAAGGCTAGGTCAGTGTCCAGACATAAGGCTAGGTCATTGTCCAAACATTAGGCTAGGTCTGTGTCCAGACACCAGGCTAGGTCAATGTCCAGACATTAGGCTAGGTCAGTATCCAGACACTAGGCTAGGTCAATGTCCAGACCACTAGGCTAGGTCAATGTCCAGACATTAGGCAAGGTCTGTTCAGACATTAGACTAGGTCACTATCCAGACATTTGGCTAGGTCTGTGTTCAGACATAGGCTAGGTCTGTGTTTACACAGAGACACCAGGCTAGGTCAGTATCCAGACACTTGGCTAGATCAGTTTCCAGACATCAGGCTAGGTCAGTGTCCAGACACTTGGCTAGGTCAGTATCCAGACGCTTGGTTAGGTCAGTTTCCAGACATTAGGCTAGGTCAGTATCCAGACGCTTGGTTAGGTCAGTTTCCAGACATTAGGCCAGGTCACTGTCCAGATGCTAGGCTGGTTCAGTGTCCAGAGTGCATGAAACATAACTATGTCAGAACAACCCTTCAATTCTGCATTGTGTATAGAGGTATCAGGCCCGTATGCAGACATTTATATGGGGGTGTGCGTAATCTACGGCCCAAAGGGCCGGTGTTGCTAAGGGGGTCCAGGGGCATGGTCCCCCGAAATTTTTTAAAATCTAGAATGCAGGAGATTCATTTTCCTGCATTCTGGGAAGTAAATTTGTCACATCGTCGGACTATTTTTATTTTTTTTATTATGGTTATGGTTTAAGTAACTTTAGCTGGTCAGTGTTTACACACAGGTCTGGTCATTCTAGAAATAAGGCTGGGCAATGACTAGTCACAAGGCTGATCAATGTCTATAGACATATACTGGTCAATAGCTATTGACACAAAGCTTGTCAGTGTTTATAGGCAGAGGATCAGCAATGTCTATATATATATATATATATATATATATATATATATATATATATATATATATATATATATATATACAGGCCTGACCAATGTCTATAGTCAAAGGCCTTACCAATGTCTATAGACAAGGAAGGAAATGTTTTTATTTAACGACACACTCGACACATTTTATTTACGGTTATATGGCATCAGACATATGGTTAAAGCCTATAGACAAAGGCATATCTGATGTCTATAGACATATAGACACATGCCTGGCCAATGTCTATAGAGGCCAGTCCATTCTCTGTAGACAAATGCCTTATGAATGTCAGTAGACTCGTGCCAGGTCAGTGCTGAGACACAAGTCAGGTCAGTTTTGAAATATCAGTAACAACAATACTGACCTATAAACTACACATGTGGACACATTAACAGTCATGTTGTTTTGATCACGCAGGTTGAAATCCAAGCTAAGAAAGACGAACTGAAGCGGCAGAGAGAGGTCCTACAACGGCAGATTGACATGCTGAAGGAAACTCAGAACCTGCCGCTAACCGACCCCCTGGCCAAGAGCCTCCCCTTCCAGCCGAACCCTGCCGCCGGTGAGCCCTACGACAGCCCTGACAGTCGGCGCCAGCCCCCCCGCACTGCCCCACCGGAGGTCTCACACCGCAGATCCGCTTCGGCCGATTTTTACAAGACGGACGCGGATGTGTTTCCTCAACACCAGCGGGACGGGAGTCAGCCGCTGGATCTGTCGAGCAGCCTGAAACAACAGCGTCCGTCCGTCAGCAATCTGCACGCCTTCAATGCTCCCAACAACAAACAGAACCTGCCCATACACCTGCTGAGTGCCCGGAACGAGCAGAAGGTCGGAGGAAACAAGGTGTGTGTAATATACACCTGATAGGCAATCAGTAGCGGATTTTAACTTATTAGGGATTTGATGTTATTTTGAGGTGTTTTTTTTATTTTTATTAAAAAGTAAAATGTACGTTAATTTAATTCTTGAAAATATTATGGCATCGTATCTAAGCGTTATCCATTGCTATCATTAGAATACTTATTAATATTATTATTGTGGCTCCAGGCATAAGCGGTAGGGCTGTATTGTAATATTAGAAATATTTACAGATTGAGCAGTTAATGGTGTATTATAGTATGTTGATATCATATTACAGTTTATACTGTATTGTAGTATATATTGAACTGTTTTACTACTATATTATAGGTACAAAGTATAATTCTGTATTGAAATGTGTAAATATCAGTGTCTGATTTGACTTTTAATGTCACGAGATTAGAAAGAAAGAATTGTTTTATTTAACGACGCACTCAACACATTTTATTTACGGTTATATGGCATCAGACATATGGTTAAGGACCACACAGATTTTTTTTAGAGGAAACCCGCTGTCGCCACATAGGCTACTCTTTTACAACAGGCAGCAAGGGATCTTTTATTTGCGCTTTCCCACAGGCAGGATAGCACAAACCATGGCCTTTGTTGAACCAGTTATGGATCACTGGTCGGTGCAAGTGGTTTACACCTACCCATTGAGCCTTGCGGAGCACTCACTCAGGGTTTGGAGTCAGTATCTGGATTAAAAATTCCATGCCTCGACTGGGATCCGAACCCAGTACCTACCAGCCTGTAGACCGATGGCCTGCCACGATGCCACCGAGGCCGGTCGTCACGAGATTACTTTTTGGTCTTAAGTAGTATATATTGAACTGTTTTACTACTATATTAGAGGGGCAGGACATAGCTCACTTGATGAGCGGTTGGTTTGGGATCGATCCCCATCGGTAGGCCCATTGGGCTATTTCTCGTTCCATCCAGTGCACCACAACTGGTATATCAAAAGCTGTGGTATGTGTGATCCTGTCTGTGGGATGGTGCATATAAAAGATCCCTTGCTACTAATGGAAAAATGTAGCGGGTTTCCTCTCTAAGACTATATATATATAAAAATTACTGTATTAGGGGTTCATCATTTGATATACTGTATTGTTTATGTAATTACAGGTACAGCAGTTGCCGATGAAACTTGCCGGGCCTCCGCCACCAGGACCCTCCCAACAGTCGCAATACCCATCAGGAAGACTGATGCCATCCTCTGCATCCACCCCTAGTCCTCAGGGAGGTCCAGGTCGTCTAGGGGGAGGGCGGCGACCCTCCCCCAGTCAGAGTGCTAGTGTGCCGTCTAGTCTGTCCCAGCTGATGAAGCTGGCCGAACCGAGTGGTAAAAAGAAAGGATCGTCACCGCAAGCCCCCCAGCTCGGCAGTTCCAACACGGCTCCCGGGGCCCCAGCCGGCCACAAACAGGGGAGATCCGACGATATCATCTACTTCTAACAGCATGGTGCGTGCTTAGAGCGACTGTATCACAGTTTGATCCGGTAGTGGCATATTATTAATTTTTATCCTGCAACCACTGTTTCTATTGACAGATTATGATGACCGATTAAAGCAAAGTGATAAACGTATACTAGCCGATTGTGATGACCGATTAAAGCAAAGTGATAAACGTATACTAGCCGATTGTGATGACCGATTAAAGCAAAGTGATAAACGTATACTAGCCGATTGTGATGACCGATTAAAGCAAAGTGATAAACGTATACTAGCCGATTGTGATGACCGATTAAAGCAAAGTGATAAACGTATACTAGCAGATTGTGATGACCGATTAAAGCAAAGTGATAAACGTATACTAGCAGATTGTGATGACCGATTAAAGCAAAGTGATAAACGTATACTAGCCAATTATGATGACCGATTAAAGCAAAGTGATAAACGTATACTAGCCGATTATGATGACCGATTAAAGTATACTAGCAGATTGTGATGACCGATTAAAGTATACTAGCAGATTGTGATGACCGATTAAAGTATACTAGCAGATTGTGATGACCGATTAAAGCAAAGTGATAAACGTATACTAGCAGATTGTGATGACCGATTAAAGCAAAGTGATAAACGTATACTAGCAGATTGTGATGACCGATTAAAGCAAAGTGATAAACGTATACTAGCAGATTGTGATGACCGATTAAAGCAAAGTGATAAACGTATACTAGCAGATTGTGATGACCGATTAAAGTATACTAGCAGATTGTGATGACCGATTAAAGCAAAGTGATAAACGTATACTAGCAGATTATGATGACCGATTAAAGCAAAGTGATAAACGTATACTAGCAGATTATGATGACCGATTAAAGCAAAGTGATAAACGTATACTAGCAGATTGTGATGACCGATTAAAGTATACTAGCAGATTGTGATGACCGATTAAAGCAAAGTGATAAACGTATACTAGCAGATTGTGATGACCGATTAAAGCAAAGTGATAAACGTATACTAGCAGATTGTGATGACCGATTAAAGCAAAGTGATAAACGTATACTAGCAGATTGTGACTTTTGACGTCACTCGCATAGCTACATTACAAAATTACTCATTTGACCTCTAGGTCATCGTACAATGTGGCAGAAATAACAGAAATAATAGCTTATCCCCTTAATTTTTATGGTCTGCAGGATAAAAATAATAACTAGTTACTGACGTCAGATATCTGCTTTATCTTGTTCAGGCCAAATGAGAAATTCCACTCGGCAAAGCCTCGCGAAATTTCCCATTCTTACCTTAACAGGATAAAGCAGATATCCGACGTCATTAACTAGTTATTCTCTATCTCTACTTGCTAAGATTGTTGTGTTATTAGATTATTAACACTCGCTTTCCATCTCTCTAATGGTATTTGCCATGCATTCAGCAATACCAAGCGACACCAGTGCTCATGAACTATTTGACCAATTCCTGATCTGATTATTTGGGGCCAACATGAAGGGCATAAACCAGGCTATACCTGACATTTTTCTCCTCGATTTACACATGGTATCATACTAGGTGTAAATGTTACATAGATGTTTAGTATCATGTTCATTTGACAAGTCCTTCCCGAGATGGTTGTGTTGCCAAGGTAACTGATCCTTGTTTTAGACTCTTTAAGACTAAGAGGGACCAGTGAATCTCCACCCTAAACTATAACTGTTTCACACATGTATTACAAGTCATTGGGCTATTCATTTTCAGCCCAGGCGCATGTGTAGGAAATTATGGTTCTAGACTGGTGAGCTGAGTTTCTAGGTGGGGTGGGGGGTCGAGTCTTGTTTCACCAGGAAATTAGAAAAAAGCAAATTTGATTTCAGCGGGGAAATGGGGAGAGTTGGACGCCACAAAACCCTTGCACATGATCCTGCAGGTCTGTTTGTATATACATGTAAACAGCCCTACTTTTAGGTGTATCTTTTGTTGGTACGGTTTCTATAGGTGTCAGTTATCAAGTTTTCTTGGATTGTAAAATCTGAAATTGAAATATTTACTTTATTACTGTCTTAATTAATGCAATCAAGGTTTTACTATGTCTAGATAAAGTCTTGATTAAGTTTTTTATTTTGGCAAACTTGATGATTAAAATGTACTTTAATTTTATATTTTTTTTAATGATCTTACATTTTGCCATTTTAGAGATGAAGAAGTCCATGTAGCTAATGCAACAGTTCAAAACGCTGACACCAATTTTTACAACGGAGTAACAATACATGATAACAAACATTTCGATTGGTTGAGGATGAGGAGTCTTTGGATGGTCATCCAATCACAAGACAGGAGAGTCGTCAATGCAGGCAGGTTTGAACTGAAGTAAGGAAGGCTGGGATTCGTCATGTGCGGTTCGGAAAACAATGGACTGGGGTTACTCTCGCGCAGCTTCCCTAAACATAACTTACAACCAGCGCTGAATATTTACAGTAGGAGGAACAAGTAGAAGAAAAATGTCAGCCACATCAATAATGTGATACAGACCTGGACTTACATATTGTGCTTATACAGTGCTTATGAAGACAGACTCGGGATAATAAGTACTTGATAAGACCCACGATGATAAGTACTTGATAAGAAAGACTCCCAATGATAAGTACTTGATAAGAAAGACACGGGATGATAAGAAAAATTCAGAGCCAATATCTGTTTCATTTTTGGAATTATTTGTACAGATTTAGAATGTTCCTCTCGGATTTAACGCTGAAAAACTGTGTAACATCATGGTTTTCTAGGAACGGACTTCTGTAATTATATTCTGGTGTGAATACTGGAACTTCATGGACTGGACTATACGTGTGTGTACTACACAGGAACTTCACAGACTGGATTTAAGACACTGTTGTGAATACTGGTACATCATACCGGTACTTTTATACACATGTGTAATACACACGAACCTCAAATGGACTTAATGCCCCAGTGTTAATACCAGGTTATCGTACCGGATTTTACTGGGTCATCATACTGGATTTTACACACGTGAACTACACAGAAAGCTCTGTGTCAATGCCAGGTTATCGTACCGGATTTTCCTGGATCATCGTACTGGATTTTACATGCGTGTACTACACAGAAACTTAGATTTGACTCAACACATTGGTGCATGTGTATACCGGATTTTACACATATGTACTGATCAATGTACAGTGAATGTGTATTGAATTAGAACATCATACCGGATTTTACACATGTATATGTACTGATCAATGTTCAGTGAATGTGTATTGAATTAGAACATCATACCGGATTTTACACATGTATATGTACCGATGCACAGTGAATGTGTATTGCACTTAAGTGCCATATGGAATTGACTTGATCCAGAAAACTAATCAATGTACTACAGCATCGGAGAAAAGGAGATTACGAAATATCTGAGCTTGAGTAAACTCAACCAAGACGACCATTGCTATTACCAGATATTATCTAGTTAACACTACTCACAATATGTGGCATTATTTTATAACCACTAGCTTAAGGTACATACAACACATATATATACACACAGACATATATAATATATATATTCTTATATATATATATATATATATTTATTATGACAAGTTTACCCAGTACGGTTTGGGTAGGTGTTTAGGCTGTTACCGTATTTTGAGAGAAATGTTTTGTGATTTGGTTTTCACATTCATAATTTTCTCTTTTGATCTCAAAGAGTTTTATTCAAAGGCAATTTAAGTCTGTATGTTACATACTCAGTAGCTGATGTGAACTACTGTAAATTCATCAAGTAACATTTTTATTAATACGACTAGGATGCTCACGCAGTGTTTGAGGTCAGGATTATAAAAACTACATTTGTAAACTTGGGTTTAAAATGTCTTGAAAGTAGTCACTGTGTATGCTACTTAATGAAATTACAGTATTAACATCACTAAGTCTCTGAATTTTTTTTTTTTTTATAGCTCATATAATATTTATAATCATTATGTGAGGTCTACAATAATTATAATTTGATCATGGCCCTCTTTTATGAAGTGATCTTAGCGTTAAGATCATCTTAAGGTGATCTTAGTGCTAAGATAGCTTCGTAAAATGAGGCCCCTAGCTATCCACAATAGACTGGATTCTAGTCGACGTGTATCAATGCTACGAAACTGATGAAATATATTGTATCTTACATGAGTTACAATGTCTTCTTTGCATTTTTTTTTTTTTTTGTTGCCATTAATGGCATATTCATTTACAAATTATGACACCTGATTTTGTACATCTCAAACAGCATTGTATGATTTATACATGTACATCCTATAGAAAAGCAATACATGAACTCAGGATCTGGATTTGAAACGAGTCCTCGAGTAAAGTCTCATTTTGTAGATTTGTACATGGGTGGAAACAATAATGGGCTTCGTTAATTAATTTATTCATTTTTAATTTTTGATACATCTTTAGTCTTTGTAAACAAATAGTGGTTATTTGTGTGCAATATTTTATGCAACGTTTTAATATTTTGTCATATATAAACACAAAACCAAAAAAAAAAACCCATTAAAAATGTTAACAATAAAAAAAAATATATATTTATAGGTCTAGATGGTGTGGTTGATGGCATTATGAATTTGTGTACATTTTACGATTAAAAGCAAGAGATTGGTAGATTAACGTATAATATAGAGCACATGATATGCATGTTACGAGTTACGGGTGCTGTAACCATGCCTGTTGTACTAACCGTGTGACATGTAGCTACCGGACACGACAACCAAAGTGTGAGAGTGAGAACGACATTGGAAGGAATCCTAACCACCTGGCTATGAATCTGTGGAAACCATTGTTTCAGCTAGCTAGCCTTCTACATAGGTATAGAGGGGATGATTTTCCACAATCACAGAAAAGCACAACCAAATCACAGAGTTCAGTACATAAATATGTGGATACCATTGTTTCAGCTAGCTAACCTTCTACATACATGTAGGTACAGAGGAGATCATTTTCCATGATCACAGAAAAACATGACATGATCACAGAGTTCGGTAACCATGGCTATAACTCTGTGGAAAACATTGTTGCATAATGTTCATCATCATTTGTAAGCCTAGCTGAATAATGTAACAGCTATTTGAAATCATTAAAAACTTTGGGCGTATTAGTTAATCTATAAAGAAGATTGCAGGAAGATCGCCACATGGCACTAATTAAAAACTTGAAAAATAGTTTTAAAAACCAAAAAAAAAAAAAAAAAAAAAAAAAAAAAAAAAAATAACACCAACAGAAATTGGCATGGGAAAATCATCCCCTCTTTATGTGATACATACCAGGGCCTGTGCTTCTAAAACTTCTAAAAGTCCAGACTCCAAGCTTTAATAACATTAAATACATGCTATATGTATGTTGTTAAAGTCTCGGACTATACTATTAGTCTGGATTTTAGTCTCAAAAGTTTTATAAGCACCAGGAAGTACTGCTATAAATGTGGTACAAGCTAGCACTGAATTAAAAATAATCTTGAGAGTATGGTTCTGCAGAATTCTTGTATAATGTCTGGTTCTTATTTCTCCACGTATATCTGATCACACTATATAATCTGTGTATGGCCATATGTGTGTCATGTATATAGTGACACCATTAACACCTCTATCACGTACGTGCTGACATTTCACACAAAGACAGACAACTTTAGACATTAAAAGTAATTCCTCGGGCAGTACATTCCTTTTATTTTTTGTAAAAAAAAAGAGAGAAATTGTTTATTTTTTCATAATTCATAATTTTGCAGTTAGTTAGTTTGGTGCTTTTGTATTTGAAACTAACAGAATATGCAGTGTTAATGTTTATCCATATGATATCTGCTTTTCAAAACATGTCATTTGAAATAAATATGTTTGTATTCCAAATTTGGGATTTGGAGTCACAAACTTTTTGATGATGCATTTTATTTTTTTAAGTATACCTTTTAGGAATACAAATCACAAACAAATATTTAGTTGTCTTGGATTTTGGACTAACGTACAAATTTGTAGATGATTATTTAATTATAAATAAATTTTGTTATAAATAAATTTTGTTGTAAATAAATTTCACATGACTAACATTGTACTAAGCAAGAAACTTAAGTTTTTGACAAAGACACAATAGTTTTGTAAGAGAAGAAGGTTGCATTATTGGGATGTAATAACTGGATACCAAACACTGTGGTTCACAGCTTTGTTTTGTTAAGCAGATTAATCTGTACGGCTATTCATTGATCAAAACTGTGATGTCAGTGATAGACTGTTCCCTATCATTTGTTTGTGTCATTCTTCAACCTTGGTGTGAACCAGTCTAATATACATGTCAAACAAAACTACGGCTTTTTTCAGAACTGATTACATGAAATGGCCTCGGTGGTGTTGTGGTTAAGTTATCGGATTTGAGGCCGATAGGTACTGGGTTCGCACTCCATTACCGGCTCCCACACTAAGTGAGTTTTAAAGGCTCAGTAGGGAGAGTGAGAAAGAGAGAGACAGATAGACAGTACCTTTTAACATGCCCCTATACCACTACGGTTTCGGGTATGTCCATCCCGGGTCTGATCTCTGGATAGCTAGTGATCTGGTCCAGGATAGAGTCAGTGGGCAGGCATAAGACCGCTAACCCATTGTCCTGGATAGACAACTGAGGTGGGTGCCCAGGACAGAATGCTTTAACCTTAATTGCATATAGGTTAAGCACAAAAATAAATTGAAATGAATGAATCTATTAGCTGGGTGGCGCCTTAAATTAAAATAAATAAAATGTAAGGTGCGGGTGCTGGGAATAATAAAAACCCCAAACTCTCCAACCTTCTCATGTGATCTGTTCTGGAAGAGCCGTAAGACTTTTCACCTAATTAAATATGAACATGGAATTTGATCATTGTTAATGTTGTCTGGTTTATTCCTTATCATATAGCAATAACTATCTTGGCAGTATCATGTTTGTTTTATGTATGTTTACTATTAAACCATTGATGTTTATACCATTACTAAAATAATATGGATTGTAGAATTCATATTTTGAAAACCAGTTTTAGTTAGTTGATGCTTAATAGTCATCTATTCTAGAATGAAATCCATGTGTTTTTGGTGTCGGAATCTAACCATATTATTGTTCATGGGAAAACTAGTTTTTTTTCTTGTTCTGGTATGTTTGAAAAGTAATGTGAAAAAAATCCTTTTCTACAAAATGTTTGTTAGTTTGTGACAATGTTTACGATCAAATGATAATCTTAATGATAAAGATTGAATATTGATAACATTTATGTTTGAATATTGAAAGTCATTGTGATTGAATATTGAAAGTCTATATGATTGAATATTAAAAACCTTTATGTTTGAATATTGAAAGTCATTGTGATTGAATATTGATAATCTTTATGCTTGAATATTGAAAACCTTTATGATTGAATATTAAAAATCTTTATGATTGAATATTGAAAACCTTTGAAAATCAAAAGTCATTATGAGTGAATGTTAAAAATGATGGAATATTGTAAATCTTTATGATTGAATATTGAAATATTTATGATTGAATGTTCAAAATCTTTATTATTGAAAATTCAAAATCTTTATTATTGAATACCAAAATTTTTGTTTTAAAATTGACTTTTTTATATATAATATTGAAAATCTTTATGATTGAATATTGAAAATCTTTAGCTATGTTAAGCATTCTAGTCCTGAAGTACTTATTGAATAATAATATTATTAACAAAATGAAGAACTTTAATTGTTTCATTTTTGTAAAATCATGTTATTTAATTCCCTCCAACTGTATCTGAGCACCAAAGCCTTTTTGTGTGACACGAAACCTGTATTGGGCAGCTTGGATGTGACATCTTCCTACGGTCATCTTGGTGATGTCTTACATTTATAAAAACACTGCCATGATGATGTCTGTTACATCTTCACAACACCATGGTGATGTCTGTTACATCTTTACAACACCATGGTGATGTCTGTTACATCTTTACAACACCATGGTGATGTCTGTTACATCTTCACAACACCATGGTGATGTCTGTTACATCTTCTCAACACCATGGTGATGTCTATTATATCTTCACAACACCATGGTGATGTCTGTTACATCTTTACAACACAACACCATGGTGATGACTGTTACATCTTTACAACACCATGGTGATGTCTATTACTTCTTTACAACATCATGGTGATGTCTGTTACATGTTCACAACACAACACCATGGTGATGTCTGTTACATGTTCACAACACCATGGTGATGTCTGTTACATGTTCACAACACCATGGTGATGTCTGTTACATCTTTACAACACAATGGTAATGTCTGTTACATCTTCACAACACCATGGTGATGTCTATTACATCTTTACAACATAATGGTGATGTCTATTACATCTTCACAACACAATGGTGATGTTTGTTAACATCATCACAACACATGTACCTTGGTGGTGTCTGTTAAATCACGGCAATACCTTAGTGATGTCTGTTAACATTGTCGCAATACCTTACACCTTCAAACGCATCTTGGTGATCAATGTCTTATTTGTTCAGCATTCTCCTTGCATCATTTCATCAGCATCCGAGCATTGCAGTTACATTTTGTTTTTGTTACATTGTCATGGCAACACCATGGTGCTCTCTTGTCCTGGTTTCTTGTTACATACATAACAGTAAGGTTCTTGTTTTTTTGTTTTTTTTCTTCTGCTTAGATTTCTTGTCTGTGATAGTTTGTGTAGCTGTTTCTCATACCATTTTAAAGTATATTTTTTAACAACTGCTTGACGGTCTGATCATTTCGTCTGATCATTTCACATGTACGTGTATATCTTCATGTAAGTTTTATATAAACACAATGAAAACGTAGGTCATCTGGGCTGGATTCTTTTATTGTTACAATTATATAATTTCCTACAATGTTACAAAATGGACTGCTCCATGCACAAATATTTATGTATAATCCATTTCTAATAAAATGGTTAATTTTTATTACTGGTGACGTTGTTTGTTGTATTCTATTATTGTTACTGTTTAAAAAAAAAAGCTGTCATATTTATTCCAGTTGGCACTTTACTGGGGTGTTAGAAGGAAGTTTGCTCAAAAGTTGTTTACGGTGCTGTGATGTCTGCATAACCAGTCGACAGTATAAAATAACACAAAGGTTAGAGAAATCAGTCTCGTGGCAAACACAAGAAATAATAATAATAAAAAAACAACAACAGCAAACAATACCATAATCGTGCAAGACGGGAGGGCAAATCCTCAAATTCGGTCCAAAAACGATAGAGATTTTTGAGCAAAATGTGCTAGCTTGAGGCCTTTTTACCATATACTTCTATCATTCTACCCTCAAAATTAAGTTGTACTACACATGTATATGTAAAAATGCATAGTGATTCGTTTGCAACTCTATGTAGCTGTATGGCAAGCAATATAATGCTAATGTGAAAAACAATATATCCCGATTCGGGCAATTTCGTTAAATTTGGGCAAAAACAAGCCTACTCTCCTACAAAGATTGGAGCCTGTACGCCTATGAACGAACTACAATTAGGCTAACTAAATCAAACCACTCCGTGGTTCCAAATTATTTTTGACGAACCGTTCCAAAGTATGTGCCAAAATTACCTCACGAGAAATTGCGCATGTTAATTCATATTGGACAATCCTACGGGACATTACCAAATCCAATAGCACTACAGACCACCCCGCCCGCTACCAACCGTAGTTGGGCTGCATGTGCTCTCTTTCATAATCCAGCGCGGGCGGTCCACAGACCACCCCGCCCGCTACCAACCGTAGTTGGGCTGCATGTGCTCTCTTTCATAATCCAGCGCGGGCGGTCCACAGACCACCCCGCCCGCTACCAACCGTAGTTGGGCTGCATGTGCTCTCTTTCATAATCCAGCGCGGGCGGTCCACAGACCACCCCGCCCGCTACCAACCGTAGTTGGGCTGCATGTGCTCTTTCATAATCCAGCGCGGGCGGTCCACAGACCACCCCGCCCGCTACCAACCGTAGTTGGGCTGCATGTGCTCTCTTTCATAATCCAGCGCGGGCGGTCCACAGACCACCCCGCCCGCTACCAACCGTAGTTGGGCTGCATGTGCTCTCTTTCATAATCCAGCGCGGGCGGTCCACAGACCACCCCGCCCGCTACCAACCGTAGTTGGGCTGCATGTGCTCTCTTTCATAATCCAGCGCGGGCGGTCCCCTCTACCACCCAACCAACCCCTTTCCGGTCCTGGACCAAGAAAACTGCGTAAATCGACTCTTGCGCACATGACAGGCGTGTGCTAAGCAGCTTGTTCTGAATGTACACGTTAAACCCTATGACCTGACCTGACCTACCTATGAACAATACGACCTCTCAGAAGGACCTGCTTTTCTTTTTTACCTTTTTAAAACTCTTTGGCAGATAAATGCTCAGTTTGCAAGTGATGTGGAGCCGGCAGCTGCATTCCCCACTCTATTAACTTGATCACTGA
>NC_054700.1:35429203-35539203 GCF_016097555.1 Gigantopelta aegis | reverse complement strand
ATAGGAATTGATTTGGTACACTTTCATATTTAATATTAACCATTTCTCGGGAAAATATTTGGACCACGTCGGCACTTTTCGGCTAATTACGGATTCTTCGCTTTCACACCGAACTCCTTCGTCAATCTAGTTAGCCTCCGTACTTGGCCGAAATGTTACGAATGGAGGGCAATCCTAAAAGGAAACGAAAACAGGATGTTGGGGTCTTTTTCTAAGAAACGTGTAACCCTATTGATTGTTGTAATGTGAACCCGGTAAAGGTTCTGTACTTTTTGTGTGTTTTACTGTTAACAAAACTATTCCACATGTGTCAGAGGACGTTTCTGTAGTTGGATATTTTTCTTATTAAACATTGCACATACATTCACAACATTGTTTCTATTTCCCGGTTCGGCGTAAATGCAACTTTCGTTTCAATTTCCTTGTACACTAAGGTAGTATATCAAACAAACAGAAATATTTTAAAATATTATTCTGATGTGTGATTAACATGGTAAGCTTGTAGATGTGCACTGTTATGTCAACCAGTGTTAAGATAGCGATTATTATGCAAGTTTTAACCTAGTCCGAAGGGACGTAGAAAGTGTTGTTTTTATGTGGGGTTTTTTTTTTAACCTAGTGCAGATTGCACATTAAGTCAATACTTTTCTTAATAGCAAGAACCACACTGTCAATGTTCATTCGAACTAGTTTTAACCATGATTAAGTAGCAGTTATTTTTAACTGGCATTGGTAAGTCATTTCCTTGTACAATGTTAGAATTCATGTAAAGCTAATGACACATACCTGTATGTATATCCATTGGATGCGATAAATGGACTGTTGAGATGATAAAAGCTAGGTGTGCCCAAGATAAGTATTCCCAAAATAAGCAAGCCCAAATTACGTATCATCCATTGACCGGTTTCGGTGGTTACGTCATCTGTGCGGAACAGTACGTACATTTGAAGATTTCTGACGTCGTTGACTTTTGCACGGGGAAAGTAAACAAATGTCTGTCACATTCACAGAAATGTGCGTAAAAATAAAGTTAAAACGAGCAAAGAAGACAAGATTGAACTTAACCCACTCATAAACATAGTACATTTCTTAATACCTTTTTTCTATGATTTTCAAAGACTGTCATTTGAAAGAAAACTTAATTTTAACGACTGTTTTTGTCTGTTCTCAACTGTATTGCTATCTAGTTATTGAAGATTGTCACGGTGTCTGCTGACAAAATTCTCTTTACAGATACTTGCCAAAAATAATGGTCCTTATATGTTTTAACATAAATATCTTTCTGGACATCTGTTTATATGGCAGTACTTTTAGATTATGATAGCCTCACTCCCATGGCTAGTGATATTCAGTGTTGGGCTAGTAAATATCTACTATTCCCATGCCCGATTGCTAGTGAAATATTTTTGTCAAATGTTGCAGTTAAGTCTGTTTTGTAAATATGAATATCCTGACCCCACCTCAACCTCCAGTGTTAGTGTTTTTAAGGTCCATCTCCCTCTTTAGGTGACATATATGATTATTACTATTATTTAGTAAAATTGTATTAACTTAAAGTAAAGTAGGGCTAGTGAATTTTCAATCATGGCTAGTAAATGTTTTAAATCGCTGATCCCATGGCTAGTGGATTTAAAAACAATTAAAAATATAAGATACATTCTGAATTTTAATAAACATATATTATATGTTTATTAAAACTCAGAATGCAGCATATATTTTTTAACCAAACAATTTTACTATTATAACTATTCATTTGCTTAACTTATAACACAATTGCAAGACATCAGAATTGTTATATTCATTATCCTAAAATGTTGTCTGTTAATATTGGTTCTCGAAGACTCACTTTTGTAATTTGCCTTAAAATATTAAAAATAATTTTCATAAATTATTATAAGTATATGTTTTGTTGAACAACATACATGTTTTGATAAAACACTGAAACATTTTGTGTTGGAAAGTTTTTGCTGTAAGCTATACCACTAAACGTTTCACTCACCGAAACCGGTTTACTTAGTTAACAATATTTCATGCTGATGCATGCTGCAGTTTTTGACACATGTGCAGTAAACTTAGCTACTTAACGGCCAGTTTAGTGCTCATGTGAAGTGTAAAATTTACTACTAAAGTAACTAAAAAAGTTGCCATTTTAATAACAACTGTCTGTTTATAAATATTGATATTTTTTAGAACCGAATGCTTATGCTCACTGATATTGGTTCACCCATGATACAAACATGCGAACCTCAAACTATTTCACCTCAAAATCAATGGAATGTTAATAGATTACAATAACTTGAAATGCATTTGCAGGCATCGAAATAAGCATTGTGTCTGGTAACCCATTTACAGGTTACCATACAATATAGCCTGGTAACCTATAGGTTACCACAACTATTTGAAAGTTAGAATTGAATTCTGTTATCGGTACGACTAATGAAATCTGGAAGTAAATTTATCTAGTGGGCGCTGCTTAAACACGAATTGCCGAAATTGCTTTGCAGTTGCACAAGTGTGCATGAACATCGGTGCAATTTCGTACGAGAAAACGAAAAGCGGAAGTATATTCATCTAGTGGACGCTGCTTAAACGCGGAATGACTATAATTGCTTGCAATTGCACAGGTGCACGTGAACATCTATGCAATTCCTTACAAGAAAATGAAACGCGGAAGTCCGGAATGCATTGCCTGGTTTACATTTGGAAACGAAACTACCGTTACGTTGAAACTTTTGTCAAGAACGAATCACCGTTCTCGACTTTCCTTACATGTGGTAACCTCCCGGTAACCTGAACAACCGTTCTCGACTTATTTCAATGCCTGCATTTGTGAGTATGTACAACACTTTACAATCATTTATTAGCATTACTGCATTAAAAAGACCTTGGTGTGCTCAGAACAGATAAAAAACCTGTTGTGCCCAATGTGAGATCTATAACCCTGAGATTTGTGACCTATTCTTCATTCATTTATACTTGTGCTTACATTCAATTCAGGGGCGTAGCATGATCTGGACCTGGGAGAGGGGTGGGGTTCGAATATGAACCAAGTGGACCCTTTTGTATTTTGTTTTTGAACCACTAGAAACTCCAAATGTATAAACCTATATGTTTTAGTTCTGAAAGCAGACCATTTGCTTCTGAACCCACCCCCCACCGCCCCAGCGCTATGCCCCTGCAATTACTATTTTACAGTTCAAGCATGCCAGGCCAGTAGCCAGGATTTGGAGGAGGGGGGAGGGAGGGGTCGTGCTTCACACGGTTGCTTAGGGTGGTCTTGGCGCATATTGAAAAAAAACAGGTCACCGGTCACCGGTCATTGGTTACAGGCCTGCATGCTGTCCTGGGCACATACCTCAGCTATCTGGAGTGTCTGTCCAAGACAGTTGGTTAGTTGTTAGTGGTAGAGAAGATAGTGTAATGGTCTTATATCTACCCATTGAGTCGCTCAAACTCACTCTGGGTTGGAGCCGGTAACAGGCTGCGAACCCAGTACCTAGCAGCCTTATATCCGATGATGTAACCATGTCACCACCAAGGCCAGTGACCCATTCTATCTCAACTGAGGCATTTAACCACTGGACTACAACCCGTTTGCTCCGTTTTCAAAAACATGAAGTCGAGTAGGGGAGAGTTTTGTAGTAGGTCATCTTTGAAAATGTGTTGTTTATAACTCAATGTATGAAAATGTTTTTTTTTATATATGCAGTAAAACCCCACGTAACGACCACCCCAGTTTTAAGACCACCCCGCTGTAAAGACCAATTTTTTAAAGACCGAAATACTTCCTTATTATTTTATAGTAAAACTACCCCGGTATTAAGACCACCCCGCTACTACGAATTACGACCAGTAAAGTCGGACCTAATGGTAGTTTTTAGTGCATTTGGACCCCACAAATGCGACCACAACATTTACTTGTCACATCACAAAAGCGACAAACAATAAATAACGTGGCAAAATCTTGCCGAGTTGTCCATGCTATGGTTTTAAAGTTAATTGCAGGTATATGTGTTGCTCAAACTAGCAATTAAATAGTCTTATATTTATTTAGTTCATAAGACAAAGGTATTAGTTTCAAACTAGGAAGTCAAAGTTAACTTCTGGAAGGTACAGCGCACAGTCATTTTGTTGTATTACACAATAATGTTGAAGTAACAGTTACACAGAGTAGCATGTTTGTTATGAAAGCAAATGCCATACCAGCCTAATACTTTATTTTTCACAGAAACTGGCAACAAATGCAACAATTAGCTGCAATCAGTCAAGTGAGATGGAAGTCACACATTGTTATTACCTTTGGAATAGAGGACGTCCTAAAATATCGGGAGGGTGTCATTTGTCTAGACAGTTGTTAATCTCCTTGTTTTTTTCGAGATACAATTGAAATTTTGAGTAAAAGTCAGTATCTATCTGTGATATTTGTATTTTTGCACAGTTCTTTACACTGTTTTTATTTAAATTTAGAATTTTTATATTGATGTTGATCATCACTTTATTTGTTTGCATTACCATAGTTTGACACCCAATAGCCGATGTATTTTTCGTGCTGGTGTGTCGTTAAACATTCATTCATTCTTTCATTCATTCAATGTAAATATTAATTCGCAGTCATCGCCAATGAATATTATCAGTTTACACATTGTTGACGGCAACTGAAAAGGAGGATGGGTGGGTGGTGGGGGTGTAAATGTCACAATCAATATTTGCCAAACAATCATCATTTTGATTGTTGGTAATTCAGTATTAGGACAACCCCACTATTAAGACCAATTTTAATAATGTGTGTGTGTGTGTGTATATATATTTATCCAGGTTGTGGTGCACTGGTTGGAATGAGAAAAAAACCCATATGAATGTACATGTAAATCTTTTTTCTTTCTTTTTTCAGTACAGAAATAAATCCTTTGTTGTCATGCAGACCTCGGTCAATCGATCGTACTCCCATATGGAGTCTCCTGGATTAAAGATTCACTTTTACGGCAACACGGAACCCATAATCATTCCTGAGACCACTTTCCCCATCGTCGTGGAAGATGTGTGCGTGCTGGCGGCCAAACATCTTAGCCAGAAACTTAGTTCCACCTGTTCATGGTCAAGGTCATGCGTATCCGATAACCTGGAAGGCGAATCTCTGTTACCGTCTTTCTTTCTGTCGACGTTTGGCCTGGTGAATAAGGAACACCGACTGTGGCTAAGTCCCAGAGAAAGGCTGACTGTGAACTGCCGCAATTACCATGAAGAATACCACTTCCGCGTCCGGTTCCGGATCTGCGACTCGAACCTGGACGCTATGGCGAGGGCAGACGGTCGGATGATGGACTACTTCTACTGTCAGTGCAGGGACGACTTCCTCAACGACAGACTGTCGGGACTTTACAACAGGAAGCTGGAGCTGGAGAAGCAGCTAGGTCTTGTGGTGCTTGAGCTGATGATACTGGAGAAGAAGAAAGAAAACCAGAAAAACGGTCAGATCGACAGGAAAGCGATGACCAGTGATTGCGTTTGTCGCAGTTCCATAATGAGCAACATCACGCTAGTGAATCTCTGGCAGCATCTGTCAAAGGGTATGCGGAGAAAATTCCGTGCTCCCTGGCACTACATAAGAATCTACCTCAGCCTGAGGTCGGAGGTGCAGCAGTTCTTCCAGGACAAGACCACAATCGATGTGAAGAAGCTGAAGAAGCTTTACGTGAAAGGTGTTCTCGAGTATGTGCCTAACTATGCTACGGAGACCTACAAGGCCAAGTTCGTCAAGGAGGATGGCGTTACTGGCAAACTGGAGGAATTGCTTGTAGATGCGTATGAGTCTCTTCCTCGCGGAATATCTTCAGTCGTTCATGTAAGTGAAAAAGATAATAAAGTTAAAGGGTTTTTTTGTACTGTAAACTGTAATATAAAAGTGAATTATTTACTATTTTTATATATAATGACTGTTTTGATATAGGCAGTGTCACCACCAGTGTAATGCTACTCTAATGCTAATACAGTGTTAGCGTAATGTGTAAAACAGTAACCAGTCTTAAGGTTGCATGTCACTATTTATGTTAGTAAAATGTTAAATGTGTAAATTATTTATTTAATTTCTAAAATATCACATAAATTGCAATACTTGTCAAAAAATAAATAAACAAAAAATCTAAATAATTAAATAAATAATATCATGAAATAGATAAATTTAACAAAGTACCTACATTGAAAAATTACTAATTTGGTTGTAAAAGTTTTGTTTAATGACACCACTAGAGCACATTAATCATCGGCTATTGGATGTCAAACATTTGGTAATTCTAACATTTTTCGATTGGTATCAAAGGATCTTTTATATATGCACCATCTCACAGACAGGATAGCACATACCAAGGCCTTTGATATATCAGTCATGGTGCACTGCCTAGAACAAAAAATAGCCCAATGGGTCACAGATATGGATCAATCATAGACTGACCGCACATCAGGCGAGCGCTTTACCACTGGGCTATGTCCTGTCCTAACAATGACCGGCCTCGGTGGCATCGTGGCAGGCCATCGGTCTACAGGCTGGTAGGTACTGGGTTCAGATCCCAGTCGAAGCATGGAATTTTTAATCCAGATACCGACTCCAAACCCTGAGTGAGTGCTCCGCAAGGCTCAATGGGTAGGTGTAAACCACTTGCACCGACCAGTGGTCCATAACTGGTTCAACAAAGGCCATGGTTTGTGCTATCCTGCCTGTGGGAAGCGCAAATAAAAGATCCCTTGCTGCCTGTCGTAAAAGAGTAGCCTATGTGGTGACAGCGGGTTTCCTCTAAAAAAAACAGTGTCAGAATGACCATATGTTTGACGTCCAATAGCCGATGATAAGATAAAAAATCAATGTGCTATAGTGGCGTCGTTAAATAAAACAAACTTTACTTTGTCCTAACAAAAGAGAATACGGCTCTACCCTAGGTACATGGTTAGAATGAAACATCTTTCTTTTCCTTTTTAAATGGGCTATTTCTTGTTCCAGCCAGTGCACCACAACTGATGTATCAAAGGCCATGGTATGTGCTATCCTGTCTATGAGATGGTGCATATAAATAAGATTCCTCGCTACTAATGGACAAATGTAGCAGGTTTCCTCTCTAAGACTATATGTCAATGTTTGACATCCAGTAGCCGATGATTAATAAATCAATGTTCTCTAGTGGTGTTGTTAAACAAAACAAACTTTAACTGAACAGCGTTATGTAACACATTTTTTAAATTACTAATTTAAAAGTCTTCTTCTTTATTTCCCCCTTTTCATAAATGCTCTATAGCATAGGTAGTTATAGCTGGATGGATGTATAAACAATAATGATTATAAATTAAGTTGAAATGTGTATCTGTGCTTACCCACACTGAACAAGTTACTGTTAAAATTATATTATACCCACCACATGACTGGTGAATGAATGGGAAGGGGGTCTAATTTTTTTTTTTTGGGGGGGGGGGTATAGTTTAGTGTTATGGAGCATTACAGAGAGGGAGGGATTATTTTGTCTAATTTTGACAAAAATAACATTACATAACATTTCAACGGCCTTTTAATTATTCACTTCATGTTTGGATTTACCATAGTTTGACACCCAATAGCCGATGTATTTTTTTGTGCTGGGGTGTCATTAAACATTCATTCATTCATTCATTTTAATTATTTAATGAATCTGTCATATTTTTTGTTACAGACCATTGTGCAGTTTGACAGGTTGCAGAATATCTCCCTGACAACTTCCGGGTTGGATAAATCTGGTGGGCAGGTCCACATTGACCAGTCTGGTGGCCAGCCCAAGGTTTGTAACTTATTGACCAGTCTGACGGCCAGTCCAAAGTTTGTAACTTATTGACCAGTCTGACAGCCAGTCCAAGGTTTATAACTTATTGATCAGTCTGACGGCCAGTCCAAAGTTTGTAACTTATTGACCAGTCTGACAGCCAGTCCAAAGTTTGTAACTTATTGACCAGTCTGACAGCCAGTCCAAGTTTTGTAACTTATTGACCAATCTGACAGCCAGTCCAAAGTTTGTAACTTATTGACCAGTCTGACGGCCAGTCCAAGGTTTGTAACTTATTGACCAGTCTGACGGCCAGTCCAAAGTTTGTAACTTATTGACCAGTCTGACAGCCAGTTCAAAGTTTGTAACTTATTGACCAGTCTGACGGCCAGTCCAAAGTTTGTAACTTATTGACCAGTCTGGCAGCCAGCCCAAGGTTTGTAACTTATTGACCAGTCTGGCAGCCAGCCCAAGGTTTGTAACTTATTGACCAGTCTGGCGGCCAGCCCAAGGTTTGTAACTTATTGACCAGTCTGGCAGTCAGCCCAAGGTTTGTAACTTATTGACCAATCTGACGGCCAGTCCAAGGTTTGTAACTTATTGACCAGTCTGGCGGTCAGCCCAAGGTTTGTAACTTATTGACCAGTCTGGCAGCCAGTCCAAGGTTTGTAACTTATTGACCAGTCTGGCAGCCAGCCCAAGGTTTGTAACTTATTGACCAGTCTGGCGGTCAGCCCAAGGTTTGTAACTTATTGACCACGGCCAGCCCAAGGTTTGTAACTTATTGACCAGTCTGGTGGCCAGCCCAAGGTTTGTAACATATTGACCAGTCTGGCGGTCAGCCCAAGGTTTGTAACTTATTGACCACGGCCAGCCCAAGGTTTGTAACTTATTGACCAGTCTGGCGGCCAGCCCAAGGTTTGTAACTTATTGACCAGTCTGGCGGTCAGCCCAAGGTTTGTAACTTATTGACCACGGCTAGCCCAAGGTTTGTAACTTATTGACCAGTCTGGCGGCCAGCCCAAGGTTTGTAACTTATTGACCAGTCTGGCGGTCAGCCCAAGGTTTGTAACTTATTGACCAGTGTGATGGCCAGTCCAAGGTTTGTAACTTATTGACCAGTCTGGCGGTCAGCCCAAGGTTTGTAACTTATTGACCAGTCTGGCAGCCAGCCCAAGGTTTGTAACTTATTGACCACGGCCAGCCCAAGGTTTGTAACTTATTGACCAGTCTGGCGGCCAGCCCAAGGTTTGTAACTTACTGACCAGTCTGACGGCCAGCCCAAGGTTTGTAACTTATTGACCAGTTTGATGATATACCAGTCGTGGTGTACTGGCTGACCACGCATCAGACAAGCACTTTACCACGGGGCTATGTCCTGCCCCATTCTGTAGGAGAGTTGAACTCCAAATGAGATAAGGAAGTGCTCACAAGCTACGACCACTAGGAGTATACTCTACCAACACCACAACCGGTACATACCCTCTCCCCTCTCCCATCAAGTGAGCTATGTCCCGGAGCTGTGGGCCATGGGCAGTTGAAGTGTTACACGTCCTCACTGGGTTAATATAATTGTGTCACAATAACCCAGAATTCACACAGTCACTACATGAGCTCCAGATGTAACAGGTAAATCAGTGTCAGCTGAGAGGATTCGAACCACAAACCTTCTGTATGAGAGTTCAGTTCTCTATCAAATGAGTTGACAGGGACATAATTGCACTAGCTACAGAGATTTAGGAGCATTTCCTACGATGACTACTGTACTGCACAGTATTTATGTTCATACGGGTCATGGAATTCTTGGAATAGGCATCGTACAAGTCGCTGCAAATCCTGGAACTGTCATAGAAGTTGCAAATGCTATTTTTCAACCATGTAAAGTTATGGAATTGTGAGTTGGGTTATGTAAAGTCATAGGAATTGAATATTGCATGACAAGCAATTTCTGACATCAAGTGTCAAAATAACTATGTTACATTCTAAATAGTCTTTGTGTCATGTACGGTACATTCTAAAATTTCTATCTTTTATAGCTGTTGCCATTTAAAACCAAAGAGAAAACCATGGAAAATATAAATTTCTTGATAAATAATGTTTACCAATTTAAAAAACACTAGAAGAGACTTATCAAGGTCTTGTCAAAATAACTGTGTTGGATCCTAATAGTCTTGGTGATACATCTAAGTTTTAAGGCTCCTTTCTTTCATAGATGTGGCTGTTTGAAACCAAAGAGCAAGCAGTGGAAAATAAAAATTTCATGATAAATACTTTTTACCAGTTTAAAAAACGCAAGAATCGATTAGCAATTTCTGACATCAAGTGTCAAAAGAACCAATATGTTAGATGCTAAATAGTCTTTGTTTTGTGTACGTTCTAAAATTCCTGTCTGTTGTAGATGTTGCTGTTTGAAACGAAAGAGGAAGCGGAGTCGTTTGTGTCTGGAGTGGATGGCTTCTTCCGACACCAGCAAGACTTCTACAATGGCCTGTGTAAAATTGTAGAACCACCAAGCTTGGAGTTGCTGCGTAGTCTCAGAAGTTTTGGGCCAATGACGTATGTGAAGTTTATTGTTTAATTTGTTTGTTTGTTTTGTTTAACGACACCACTAGAGCACATTGATTAATTAATCAGCAGCTACTGAATGTCAAACATTTGGTAATTCTGAAACATAGTCATCAGAGGAAACCTGCTACATTTTTCTTAATGCAGCAAGGGATCTTTTATATGCACCATCTCACAGACAGGATAAGACATACCACGGCCTTTGATATACCGGTCGTGGTGTACTGACTGGAGTGAGAAATAGCCCAATGGGCCCACCGACGGGGATCGATCCCAGACCAACCGCACATCAGACAAGCATTTTATCACTGGGCTACGTCCCGCCTCTTTTATTGTTTAAGTCTCTATTATAAACTGGACCGGCCTCGGTGGCGTCGTGGTTAGGCCATCGGTCTACAGGCTGGTAGGTACTGGGTTCGGATCCCAGTTGAGGCATGGGATTTTTAATCCAGATACCGACTCCAAACCCTGAGTGAGTGCTCCGCAAGGCTCAGTGGGTAGGTGTAAACCACTTGCACCGACCAGTGATCCATAACTGGTTCAACAAAGGTAATGGTTTGTGCTATCCTGCCTGTGGGAAGCGCAAATAAAAGATCCCTTGCTGCTAATCGGAAGAGTAGCCCATGAAGTGGCGACAGCGGGTTTCCTCTCAAAATCTGTGTGGTCCTTAACCATATGTCTGACGCCATATAACCGTAAATAAAATGTGTTGAGTGCGTCGTTAAATAAAACCTTTCTTTCTTTCTGTTATAAACTGAAATCAGTTTTTTTACAATACCACATTTTTTATGTGGGGATTACTAAAAAAAAAATCACGACCGTATCATCGTTCTCAGTGTCCCAGAAATAATCGCAGATCATATTAATCCTGGGATTAATGCCACTTCAATTCTATTTGTTCAGCTCATTAATCTTCTAACTACTAAGATTAATTTTTGACAAAACCCATGTTGAGGGGGGTACAAATTTGTAACTTTTACTCACATATTTTCACTTAATTTTGTTTTGTTTATATAAACACATAAAATAATGTTCATATATGAACCAGTAAATATTATTTTCGTGCTTTTTTTCAAATTTTTATGATATTTTAGATCAATTAATGTTGATTAAAATTAGGCAAAAAATTTATAAAGTCACACGGGCTGCGTTTGTGGCCAGATGTGTAGTATTTATGTCCATTATTCTGAATAACTGTGTTTTTCTGACCAGAATTATTTTTGGAAACTACGATTCATATCCCAATATTTTGTGATGTTTGTTGTTGGTAAAATGGTCAAATTTATTATCAAATTAGCTGTGCCAATCAGCTATCAATACCTGAAAATAACTGCAATGTTCTGCTATGGTGGTCAAGTGAAAATACTTTCCGAAAACCACTTCTACAACTGAAAATATCCAGGTAATTCTCATTCAAAAACCAAAACCTAAAGCGGCCATTATGAAGATTAGTTTTGATAGTATTGTTCTATTATTATTATTATGGTGAGTGCCGTGTGCTAAACGGCGGGAAATATGAATGAGTGAATATATTGTATATAAAGTGTCGGCTTGTGTGACGTTAAGCGAAACATCTCACCTGCGGTAGTCAGAAAGGTTAAACGCCCTCAGAATAAGTGCATCTTTTCTACTCATGGTAAATGTATCACAATGTAAAATAATCGATCATGATGTTATATAAATTATGCTTCTATATATAACAGTTTATTCCATTGTATATATATATATATATTTTTGTTTTTTTTGTTTTGTTGTATAATATGATGTCTGGTTCACAATGAATCTTCATTATTTTCATTTCTTTATTTACTACTTTCTATTTATTGACCAAATTTGCCATAATATAGTGGTTCAATAATTAACTCGACTGAAAGTGAGGTGTACCGGTATAACTATAACATGTTGAGTATTTGCCCATGTGATCTATTTTGAAATAAAGTCGCTGATTTCTACAAAGCTAGCGTGGTGTTTCATATTACATGAATTTTAAATATGCTTATATCGTGTGAATGTTATATAATTACTTGAGTAGTTAAAGTTAAAATGTACACCTTCTAAATCGTGAAACATTTTGTTCAGTATTGCATCGCATTTCGCTACACAAGAATTAGAGATCGCTACACAATTTTAAAACATTAAACAGAGTGACTGATCAATTTTCAGTTTGAATAGAAATATCGCTAATCACAATTTTGAAAACTAAATGTTCCCTGCTATAACTATGAGTTAGAACAGATAATCGACAAATATGTCAAATAGAGAATAACTAGTTAATAACGTCAGATATCTGCTTTATCTTGTGCAGGTAAGAATGGGAAATTCCGCGATGGTCAGCCGAACAGGATAAAGCAAATATCCGACGTCAATAGCTAGTTATTATCTTTATTCTGCAGACCATAAAAATTAAGGGGAAAAGCTATTATTTCCGATATTTCAGCCACATTGTATGATGACCTAGAGGTCAAATGAGCAATTTTGTAATGTAGCTATGCATGTGACGTCATGTGAGTGACATCAAAAGTGATAATCTGCTAGTATACGTTTATGACTTTGCTTTAATCGGTGATCATAATCTGTCAATAGAAACAGTGGTTGCAGGATAAAAGTGGACATGTAGGTTCCTCCCTTGGACCATTCATATGTTTTTGAATATGTTTCAGAGACGAACAAGCCTCGGAGAAGTTACAGACGGAGCTAACGGCCAACGAGAACGAACATGGTTCATCGAAGTCGTCTCTGTTCCTCATTCACCAGACCGCGACCGACTTGCGTGCCTTCGTCGTTCTGTCAGGGTGCAAGGGGAAGACCCCTGACCAGTTTGAGAAGAGGTACATTCTGCACAAGACAGGGAGGTTCTGCCTGAAGTCGGCGGATGGTGCCAGTGATGAGACGTACGAGAACGAGACACGTCTACTCAAAGAGCTGCGTGTGGACAGCAAACAGATTCGACCACAGTCCGGCACAGGTGAAGACCAGTCCCTCTCCTTGATTGTTAGTCCCCCACATTATCGGCGTCGTGGTGTGGTAGGTACTGGGTTTAGATCCCAGTCGAGGCATGGGATTTTTAATCCAGATACCGACTCCAAACCATGAGTGAGTGCTCCGCAAGGCTCAGTGGGTAGGTGTAAACCACTTGCACTGACCAGTGATCCATAAATGGTTTGTGATATCCTGCCTGTGGGAAGCACATATAAAAGATCCCTTGCTGCCTGTCGTAAAAGAGTAGCCTATGTGACGACAGTGGGTTTCCTCTAAAAAATAATGTCAGAATGACCATATGTTTGACGTCCAATAGCCGATGATCAGATAAAAAATCAATGTGCTCTAGTGGCGTCGTTAAATAAAACAAACTTTACTTTTTTTCCCCACAGTGTTCATTGTTATTTCGCTTGATGCACAATTGGTCTAGGATCGATATTCGTCTATGGACCCATTGGGCTATTTCTTGTCATTTCAGGCAGTGCACCACGACTGGTATATCAAAGGCTGTGGTATGTGCTATCATGTCTATGGAATAGTGCATATAAAAGATCCCTTGCTACTAATGGAAAAATGTAGCAGGTTTCCTCTCTAAGACTATTTCTCAAAATTACTAAATGTTTGACATCCAATAGCTGATGATTAATAAATCAATATGCTCTAGTTGTGTCGTTAAGCAAAATAAATATAACATATCCAATGGTAATGTTTTGATATATTGGACAAAAGGTACTTTTTATATCTTTTATCTTTTAAAACTGAAAGTTAATATTTTGTCTAAAATTATGAAAAATAATTTTTAAAAAACATCCCGACATGTAAACTGAGTTGACAGGTGTCACGGTTAGTTTATATTTTAAGATGGCATAGCATTGTAGTAATATAGCTAATTTTGAATTTCAATGACGTCAGTATTTCAATGACGTCACTGTGCATCTCCTTACAATAACAATAAATTGGGTGCATGACGTTTCTGTTTTAATAACAGTGGAAAAATTCCAATGCAAAATTACTATTGAAATTTATGTTTTTGTTTGAACATTACTAAAGCACCTGACTGTTTATTTCCAATATCTGTAAAATGAATAAAATGTTCACTGTTGCGTTGTGTTTTAGATAGCGGTATCTGTGTGATGTTCACTGATGACGTCATTTCGCACTACTACCCTGTTGACAGCAGACAGATAGACAAACAGTCTAGAGAGCCGATGTGTTTCACTGATCAGCATATCTGTCCAGCAGATGTCCAACATTTGGGTACGTTCTCAGAATAAATACCTGAGCAGGACATAACCCAGTGTTAAAGCATCCGCCTGATGCTCAGTCAGTTTACGATTGATCCCTGTCGGTTGGCCCATTGGGCTATTTCACGTTCCAGCCAGTGCACCACGACTAGTATATCAAAGGCTGTGGTATGTGCTACCCTCTCTGTGGGATTGTGCATATAAAAGATCCCTTGCTACTCATGAAAAAAAAATGTAGCAGGTTTCCTCTTTAAGACTAAGTCAAAATTACCAAAATGTTTAACATCCAATAGCCGGTGATTAATAAATCAATGTGCTCTAGTGGTGTTGTTAAACAAAAAAAACAAACAGAATAAATACCTGGGCGGGGAACAATTTTTTTCCAAAATCTTGATTAGCATTATTTCTAGTCAATAGAAAATTAGCAACTACTGTTTAATGTTTGTTTTTTGTTTTTTAAATGGCAGGCCAAAAGAAGTATGGCCTCTAAAAACATGTCATGTCGTAGGGTTTTATGTGCACATTCAGAACAAGCTGTTGTAGCGCACGCCCCTCTAAAAACAAATATGGCCTGCTAGAAATAATACAGCATGGGGTGAGTGGAGGGTTTGGGACAGTGTGTGTAAAATTAAGACCTCTGAGATGTAACTTAGAACATTATAAAATTAACATATAACAGAGTCACGGGCTCAACCTCCGCTAAATAAAATATGAGATGATTGTACATACATTTTAGTAATTTTAGCAGGTGAATTTTTCTTTCATCTGCCAAATAGGACATGAAAATTGTTGTTTTGAAACTTACATACTAGTCTAATGTCATTATTAGAGATTAATTCATTAGTATTGTTGTATTAATATTTATTAAATGTTAGTGTAAAGTATATCTTTAAATGCTTATATCCATCTCTAATGTCATTATTTACTGAGAATATGTTCTCAAAACCTATTCCAATTCTTCTGTTACATCTATGAGGAACATTAGTCTTACCTTAAAAATATGACTATAAATAGAACGTAGAAATGATACGGCAATAGAATGTTTTATATGTGTAGTCCTTAAAAAAAAAAAAGGATATATCGAAGGGTGTCCACTACAGACAGGTTGTTGTTATAGTGGGTGGTTGTTATAACTGGATGGACTAGCAGTTACTTCTGGCATTGTTAAGAGGCACTGGTTACAAGTGCCTCTTAACAATGCCAGAAGTAACTACTGAACACTCTCCGAAGTCGTCAGACCAAGCCAACAGCTAAAGCAGGTGTGTGGCACAGATAGCCACAAGAGACAAGCACATGTCACGGTTGGATAGACAAGGACTGGGATGTGGAGGTGTACATCGAAAGATAGGAGGAACTGGAAGTCAAAGGAGAGAAAGGAAAGGAAGTAGTGGGATAAAAAAAATTGAACAAAAACTGGATGCACTGAATACTTGCAGGTTTTGGTAGATACACGGAAGTGAGCAGGGCATGTCTGGATGATAAGAAGAGTTGCAATGAACAAGACGTCATCATAAAACAGCTGAAGAAAGACTCATCTATATACATGGAGGTATTTCGTTTAAACAATATTTATTGCCATTCAAAAACAGTAGCGGTCTAGGGATTGGCCAACAGGCGTTAGCCTATTTTAAGGCCTCTCCCAACATTTTACGATATGAATATTTTACAAACAATGAAATATCCAGGTTACCACGAAATACATTTTCATTTAAACTTAATTTTCGTGCTTATATCCGATTAAAGATGAAGCACACTGTCCTGGGCACACACCTCAGCTATCTGGGCTATCTGTCGAGGACAGAGGGTTAGTGGGTTAGAGGGTTAGTGGGTTGGTGGGTAGTGGGTTAGTGAGAGAGAAGAGGGTGTAGTACTAGTGATCTTACATTTACTCACTGGGGGGCGGGACAGAACCCAAGTGGTAAAGTGCTCGCTTGATGTGCGATCGGTTTAGGATTGATCCCAGAGTTCGACAAATCCACTAGCCCGACGCCCGTGGCTAGTGCTTTTTAAGTTCAGGCTAGTGAGAAACGCAAAACCACTAGCCCTGCGGGCTAGTGGTTTCCCACCCCCTCTCCTTATCGCTCGATCGTGTTTTTGTTTTTTTTCTTTTTCTCTCGGCTGAAATTTTGTTTAATAAATTTGATTGTGACGTTTGTCATAAAATAATATCAACAACATCATCAGTATATAATAATAATCCACTTGAACTAGGTCTGCAAACTGCAGTAACATGCTATCTCTACATCGTTACGGTTACAGCATGCATTGTTTACTTTTCCCTTTCAAGTTTCTGGCACAGGAAATCAAGTCTAATGACATGCGTGTTTTGATTGGTTGGACACGTCACGTGGTAGTTAATCTCGCACATAATTATGTTTTGGGCTAACTTGGAAATCACCAGTCGCGACGACAGGTTAATCTCAATCAAGTAAACCCCAATCATGCTTTGAATTTCAGTGTTTGTTTTATTTACCTATTGTTTTCTAATTTAACACTTCGCTTACATATGGTTATCGGCAACCAGGAAAACAATTTACTTTAATGGTAACCACACATGCAATGACTCGGCTTGGGCTATTACGTTTGGATAATGTCTCACAGCTGCCGATACAAACAATGGATTAGATGTCGCCATTCTATTCTTTTGATATTGGTCTGACATGGGATAATGCCCTGTATTTGAGCAATTGGCAGTACCGTTCCTGGCGACATGAATAGTAGGCCCTAAAAGCATAACCCACTACCAAATACACTCAACCATCTATTACCGTGTGTCACACTGTCGTACCCTCATTTAAATTTAATTATTTTGATAGTGGTTTTAGATACCAACCATGAGTTTAATCAATTATTTTTCCCCGGGAGTGGGCAAAAGCGAAAATGGGACAATAACAATGGATCACACTGGACAAAAGACCAAATGTACAACACGACAAAACTGAAAGTTACAACATAATTTAAGTGTTTGTTTCATTTTACTGTTATACTCGTAAATGTGTAATCTTACAAAAATTATATAAAAATCCAGTTATAATTGATCAAGAATTTGGGCTAGTGCTTTATCTTGGTGGGCTAGTGGTTTTCACAAACCCACTAGCCCTGTGGCTAGTGACTTTTCAAAATATTTGTCATACTCTGGATCCCTGTCTGTGTGCCCATTGGGCTATTTCTCATTCCAGCCAGTGCACTATGACTGGTGTAGCAAAGACTGTGGTATGTACTATCCTGTCTGTGGGATGGTGCATATAAAAGATCCCTTGATATTAATTGAAAAGAGTAGCCCATGAAGTGACAACAGTGGGTTTCCTTTCTCTATATCTGTGTGATCCGTAACCATATGTCTGGCGCTATATAACCATAAATAAAATGTGTTGAGAGTGTCGTTAAATAAAACAATTCCTTCCTTCCTTCCTACTCATTGAGTCATTAAAACTAGCTCTGGGTGGGAGCCGGTACTGGGCTGTGAACCCTGTACCTACCAGCCTTGTGTCCAATGGCGTAACCACTACATCACCGAAGCCGGGACAAAATGCAGTCCTGGCCCCCATCCCACAAAGCGATCTTAGTGCTGAGATCACCGTAAGCTACTTTATTCCCTTGTGATCTTAACGCTAAGATTGCTCATAAAACGGAGCCCAGGTAACCTATGGCACATTTTATTTACATTAATATTACTGTAAAATCCCATCACTATACATAGAGGATAATAAAGGAGTTACCAGTTATTATCAAATTTACAGGGATGAGAATTTTCTGCGGATCCACGGATTTTGGACCCCCAGGGTCGATCCTATGAAACATGTAAATTTGTTGAGAAAATTTGGGGGGAGTGGGGGTAGAATATAGGTATATGCCTTGCACTCTGTGGAAATATCAGTTAAAGTTGAGGTCGTCATGCAGCTGCTATCGTAATATAGCGGCCACCATGTTTATTTCGACACACTGTGTGTATACGAAAATAAAACAAAACTAGCTTTGTGTGTATGTGTTTAGTACTGTTTACTACGACCACTGTGATTGGCTAAAATTGAGACGTCTGAGATATTGAGACCAATTAGCGTAGCTCTTACAGTTCTAGGCCGTTATGTGCAAAAAACAACCTCTGTCAAAGTGTAAGTATGTGCAATTTCATGATTATTGACAGGAGTTTATGCATTATAATAATCCTTTCTATGGTATATAAATTATTCTGTAATTCTGTGATGTATGTGTCTCCTGATGCAGATTTTTACCTTGCAATTGTAAAAAACCCTATAGTATGAGGGGGGCTTTGCCTGGACCCCGGCTAATTTCAGCTGAAAATACAAATTGTTATTCTCATCCCTGAATTTATGTCCCGAGTGAAATAATTTTCACTTTTCACAAGCTTTAGTGAGTGACAAATGAAAATTATTTCATGAGGGTCATAAATTTAATAATGACTGGTACAGAGTTTGATATTCTATTTATTACCTGAGCTATTTTTTCTCTTAAAAAGCCTTTATTTTCGACACACATGCACATACATGTATAGAAACAATATAAACCACTTTACGCACTGTTCTGAGTATTGCTATAACTTTGTAATTTAATCACCTTCATAGATAATTTTCAAAAACAAAAGTTCTCTTTATTCTGGTACTAAATCTATAATGAATTGCATTAAAATGACATTTTATTATAAATTTAACACCAAAAACAGACAGCCGTAAACGCAAATTCTTTAAACTACATGACATCATTGTGTGTGTTTGCCAAATCGTGATGACGTCATATTTAGTACCGACAAGGTCATTGGTTTGTATAAACGTCAAATCATCCAATAGTATTGTTCGTTAGACCAGTGCATAATAATTTCTCAGTGAGAAATTATTAAAAAAATGTCCCCCATTTTGAATGCCTGCTGGGGTAATAAACACTGATACTTTGCTATTCATTTGTACCACTGTTCTCACTGTACTGATACAGTATGTGTATCTAAATAACACTCATTTGATCAAAACTTGACCGGCCTCGGTGGCACAGTGGTTAAGCCATCGGACTACAGGCTGGTAGGTACTGGGTTCGGATCCCAGTCGAGGCATGGGATTTTTAATCCAGATACCGACTCCAAACCCTGAGTGAGTGCTCTGCAAGGCTTAATGGGTAGGTGTAAACCACTTGCACCGACCAGTGATCCATAACTGGTTCAACAAAGGCCATGATTTGTGCTATCCTGCCTGTGGGAAGTGCAAATAAAAGATCCTTTGCTGCCTGTCAAAAAAAGAGTAGCCTATGTGGCGACAGCGGGTTTCCTCTTCAAAACAGTGTCAAAATGACCATATGTTTGACGTCCAATAGCCGATGATAAGATAAAAAATCAATGTGCTCTAGTGGTGTCGTTAAATAAAACAAACTTTACTTTTTGATCAAAACTTTGGTCACATAGTGACTGTTATAGTTTGATATCAGGTCATAGGTTTTAACGTGGACCTTCAGAATAAGCTGTTGTAGCACACGCCTGTCATGAGCGCAGGTGTCAACTTTCGCCAGTTCCTCCATCCACGAGAGGATTGTTTAATATGATTTTGTGGGGAACAAAGTACCATTTACGCCTTCCTTGACATATGGTAACTGCCTGGTAACCTGAACAATCATTCTCGACTTATTTTGAAGCCTGCCTTTACTTTTGACAACTGTAACCTTTGATTTGCAATAACATTGTTTTTCACCCAATGCCTATTAACCTTTCATTGATTTGTCTATATTCTGTTACAGGCGTTTCAAGAAAGCATGTCCAAGCTGTTGGAAATGAGGCACAGTCTTTTCATCCATTTCCTTGGCAACATGATCGCGCCTCCGTACAGGGTGGTCCTGGAGCTGGCACCAGGTGGGAACCTGGAGCGACTTCTGAAGCAGACGGAACACCCTCTTTCTTTGATGCAGATAATGTTGGTAGCGGACCAGGTCTCTCAAGGCATCCACTGGCTGGTAAATAGAACCCGTTTATAGTGCGCAATACCCACTTTCTCTGATGCAGATAATGTTGGTAGCGGACTAAGTCTCTCAAGGCATCCACTGGCTGGTAAATTTCTGTCCCGGACCAGTTCACTGGGCATCCAGAGAACGGGCCCGGGATGGACATGCTTGAAACCCTAGTGGTATATGAGCATGTAAATAAATATTGGAATGGAATGGCTGGTAAATAAAACTAGTTTATAGTGTGGAACACCCACTTTCTCTGATGCAGATAATGTTGGTAGCAGACCAGGTCTCTCAAGGCATCCACTGGCTGGTAAATAGAACCAGTTTATAGTGCGCAACATCCGCTTTCTTTGATGCAGATAATGTTGGTAGCAGACCAGGTCTCTCAAGGCATCCACTGGCTGGTAAATAGAACTAGTTTATAGTGTGGAACACCCGCTTTCTCTGATGCAGATAATGTTGGTAGCAGACCAGGTCTCTCAAGGCATCCACTGGCTGGTAAATAGAACTAGTTTATAGTGTGGAACACTCACTTTCTCTGATGCAGATAATGTTGGTAGCAGACTAGGTCTCTCAAGGCATCCACTGGCTGGTAAATAGAACTAGTTTATAGTGTGGAACACTCACTTTCTCTGATGCAGATAATGTTGGTAGCGGACTAGGTCTCTCAAGGCATCCACTGGCTGGTAAATAGAACCAGTTTATAGTGCAGAACACCTGCTTTCTTTGATGCAGATAATGTTGGTAGCAGACTAGGTCTCTCAAGGCATCCATTGGCTAGTAAATAGAACCCATTTATAGTGTGGAACACCCGCTTTCTCTGATGCAGATAATGTTGGTAGCAGACCAGGTCTCTCAAGGCATCCACTGGCTGGTAAATAGAACCAGTTTATAGTGCAGAACACCCGCTTTCTTTGATGCAGATAATGTTGGTAGCAGACCAGCTCTCTCAAGGCATCCACTGGCTGGTAAATAGAACTAGTTTATAGTGCAGAACACCCGCTTTCTTTGATGCAGATAATGTTGGTAGCAGACCAGGTCTCTCAAGGCATCCACTGGCTGGTAAATAGAACTAGTTTATAGTGTGGAACACCCACTTTCTCTGATGCAGATAATGTTGGTAGCAGACCAGGTCTCTCAAGGCATCCACTGGCTGGTAAATAGAACCAGTTTATAGTGCGCAACATCCGCTTTCTTTGATGCAGATAATGTTGGTAGCAGACCAGCTCTCTCAAGGCATCCTCTGGCTGGTAAATAGAACTAGTTTATAGTGTGGAACACCCGCTTTCTTTGATGTAGATAATGTTGGTAGCGGACTAGGTCTCTCAAGGCATCCTCTGGCTGGTAAATAGAACTAGTTTATAGTGCAGAACATCCGCTTTCTTTGATGCAGATAATGTTGGTTGTGGACTAGGTCTCTCAAGGCATCCTCTGGCTGGTAAATAGAACCAGTTTATAGTGCAGAACACCCGCTTTCTTTGATGCAGATAATGTTGGTAGCAGACCAGGTCTCTCAAGGCATCCACTGGCTGGTAAATAGAACTAGTTTATAGTGTGGAACACCCACTTTCTCTGATGCAGATAATGTTGGTAGCAGACCAGGTCTCTCAAGGCATCCACTGGCTGGTAAATAGAACCAGTTTATAGTGCGCAACATCCGCTTTCTTTGATGCAGATAATGTTGGTAGCAGACCAGCTCTCTCAAGGCATCCTCTGGCTGGTAAATAGAACTAGTTTATAGTGCAGAACATCCGCTTTCTTTGATGCAGATAATGTTGGTAGCGGACTAGGTCTCTCAAGGCATCCTCTGGCTGGTAAATAGAACCAGTTTATAGTGCAGAACACCCGCTTTCTTTGATGCAGATAATGTTGGTAGCAGACTAGGTCTCTCAAGGCATCCATTGGCTAGTAAATAGAACCCATTTATAGTGCGCAACATCCACTTTCTTTGATGCAGATAATGTTGGTAGCAGACCAGCTCTCTCAAGGCATCCTCTGGCTGGTAAATAGAACTAGTTTATAGTGTGGAACACCCGCTTTCTTTGATGCAGATAATGTTGGTAGCGGACTAGGTCTCTCAAGGCATCCTCTGGCTGGTAAATAGAACTAGTTTATAGTGCAGAACATCCGCTTTCTTTGATGCAGATAATGTTCTCTCAAGGTAGCGGACTAGGTCTCTCAAGGCATCCTCTGGCTGGTAAATAGAACTAGTTTATAGTGCAGAACATCCGCTTTCTTTGATGCAGATAATGTTGGTAGCAGACTAGGTCTCTCAAGGCATCCACTGGCTGGTAAATAGAACCAGTTTATAGTGCGCAACACCCGCTTTCTTTGATGCAGATAATGTTGGTAGCAGACCAGGTCTCTTTCTTTGATGCAGATAATGTTGGTAGCAGACCAGGTCCAAGGCTGGCTGGTAAATAGAACCCATTTTATAGTGCGCAACATCCGCTTTCTTTGATGCAGATAATGTTGGTAGCAGACCAGGTCTCTCAAGGCATTTATAGTGTGGAACACTGGCTGGTAAATAGAACCAGTTTATAGTGCAGAACAAGGCCCGCTTTCTTTGATGCAGATAATGTTGGTAGCAGACTAGGTCTCTCAAGGCATCCATTGGCTAGTAAATAGAACCCATTTATAGTGCGCAACATCCACTTTCTTTGATGCAGATAATGTTGGTAGCAGACCAGCTCTCTCAAGGCATCCACTGGCTGGTAAATAGAACCAGTTTATAGTGCAGAACACCCGCTTTCTTTGATGCAGATAATGTTGGTAGCAGACCAGGTCTCTCAAGGCATCCACTGGCTGGTAAATAGAACCAATTTATAGTGCGCAACATCCGCTTTCTTTGATGCAGATAATGTTGGTAGCAGACCAGCACTCTCAAGGCATTCACTGGCTGGTAAATAGAACCAGTTTATAGTGCAGAACACCCGCTTTCTTTGATGCAGATAATGTTGGTAGCAGACCAGGTCTCTCAAGGCATCCACTGGCTGGTAAATAGAACCCATTTATAGTGCGCAACATCTGCTTTCTTTGATGCAGATAATGTTGGTAGCAGACCAGCTCTCTCAAGGCATCCACTGGCTGGTAAATAGAACCAGTTTATAGTGCGCAACATCCGCTTTTTTTGATGCAGATAATGTTGGTAGCAGACCAGCTCTCTCAAGGCATCCTCTGGCTGGTAAATAGAACCAGTTTATAGTGCAGAACACCTGCTTTCTTTGATGCAGATAATGTTGGTAGCGGACCAGGTCTCTCAAGGCATCCTCTGGCTGGTAAATAGAACTAGTTTATAGTGTGGAACACCCGCTTTCTTTGATGCAGATAATGTTGGTAGCAGACCAGGTCTCTCAAGGCATCCTCTGGCTGGTAAATAGAACTAGTTTATAGTGTGGAACACCCGCTTTCTTTGATGCAGATAATGTTGGTAGCGGACTAGGTCTCTCAAGGCATCCACTGGCTGGTAAATAGAACTAGTTTATAGTGTGGAACACCCGCTTTCTTTGATGCAGATAATGTTGGTAGCGGACTAGGTCTCTCAAGGCATCCACTGGCTGGTAAATAGAACCAGTTTATAGTGCAGAACATCTGCTTTCTTTGATGCAGATAATGTTGGTAGCGGACTAGGTCTCTCAAGGCATCCTCTGGCTGGTAAATAGAACTAGTTTATAGTGCAGAACACCTGCTTTCTTTGATGCAGATAATGTTGGTAGCAGACTAGGTCTCTCAAGGCATCCATTGGCTAGTAAATAGAACCCATTTATAGTGCGCAACATCCACTTTCTTTGATGCAGATAATGTTGGTAGCAGACCAGCTCTCTCAAGGCATCCACTGGCTGGTAAATAGAACCAGTTTATAGTGCAGAACACCCGCTTTCTTTGATGCAGATAATGTTGGTAGCAGACCAGGTCTCTCAAGGCATCCACTGGCTGGTAAATAGAACCAATTTATAGTGCGCAACATCCGCTTTCTTTGATGCAGATAATGTTGGTAGCAGACCAGCTCTCTCAAGGCATCCACTGGCTGGTAAATAGAACCAGTTTATAGTGCAGAACACCCACTTTCTTTGATGCAGATAATGTTGGTAGCAGACCAGGTCTCTCAAGGCATCCACTGGCTGGTAAATAGAACCCATTTATAGTGCGCAACATCTGCTTTCTTTGATGCAGATAATGTTGGTAGCAGACCAGCTCTCTCAAGGCATCCACTGGCTGGTAAATAGAACCAGTTTATAGTGTGGAACACCCACTTTCTCTGATGCAGATAATGTTGGTAGCGGACTAAGTCTCTCAAGGCATCCACTGGCTGGTAAATAGAACCCATTTATAGTGCGCAACATCCGCTTTCTTTGATGCAGATAATGTTGGTAGCAGACCAGCTCTCTCAAGGCATCCACTGGCTGGTAAATAGAACCAGTTTATAGTGTGGAACACCCGCTTTCTTTGATGCAGATAATGTTGGTAGCGGACCAGGTCTCTCAAGGCATCCACTGGCTGGTAAATAGAACCAGTTTATAGTGCAGAACACCCACTTTCTTTGATGCAGATAATGTTGGTAGCGGACCAGGTCTTTCAAGGCACCTGGTAAATAGAACCAGTTTATAGTGCGGAACACCCGCTTTCTTTGATGTAGATAATGTTGGTAGCAGACCAGGTATCTCAAGGCATCCACTGGCTGGTAAATAGAACCCGTTTATAGTGTGCAACACCCGCTTTCTTTGATGCAGATAATGCTGGTAGCAGACCAGGTCTCTCAAGGTATCCACTGGCTGGTAAATAGAACCAGTTTATAGTGTACAAGAATATTATACTACGAGGCCACCTAGCAGTTGAGTGGTATAAATCTTGTGAACTGTAAACAAGTACTATAAATAACATGGCAAAACAACTGGTATGTGGTTCTGTATGTATTACATACAACATTTTTCTATATTATAATTAACAAAAAGTTTAATTAAATAACACAACTAACTTTGTCTGGAAAGTTGGTTAAATTTTATGGACTGGCTAGGAACATGACATCATGGCGTTATTAGAGTGAACACATATTATGCATGTGAGATTTTTTATTACACATATGTTCAATAACATTTTTTTTATTGCACAGTCAGAATTGTCTTTATTACTATTGTAATTAAATGGGTAGGTAATAAAATGTATTTCACACTTGTAAAGGAAGGGCTAGGATCGATCTGCATTATTAGGCCCATTGGGCTATTTCTCTTTCCAGCCAGTGCATCACAACTGGTATATCAAAGACAGTGGTATGTGTTATCCTGTCTGTGGGATGGTGCATATAAAAATTATCTTGCTACTAATGGAAAAATGTAGCAGGTTTCCTCTCTTAAGCAGTCCATACACGAAAAAGAAGAGGAGAGAAAATTTCTTCTTCTTTATAAATATAACATTAATAAAATTATGAATGCACTGTCTGTTTTGTGTCTTTTATTTTTATTAAAATATATATTAACTTTGAATTATGTTTTCTTGCAATATTTACTAGCATTTACCTATCAGGGTTGGGAATTCTCCTCGCATCAGCTCTTTTCCTCTCATGGAACATTGCATTTCTTCGCATTTTAATCGTCCTTTCCTCCAAAATGTGTCAGATGGCACAGATTTTAACCTAGGATTTCAAGAATTTCCGGGACCCCTCTAGATTTCCTCTTTTATTAGTATTTTATGAATAAAATGTTAATTATTTAATAACGATTTGTCGTTAAACAAAACAATCTTTAAACTTTATTTAATAATAATTTGCTATTTCATCCATAAGAAAATTTCTAAAATATGGCTGCTCATTTGTTCTAAGTTTCTTTAGCAGTTCAACATGGCCAAACTTTTTTGTCTGCAAAAAATTGTTTGGACCATGTCATTCTTTTTTATGTTTTCGCTTAGAGCAATGGTTAGAGGACAAATGACGTAAAATATTGTGTAAATAATTGCGTCGTTGGTGGCTAATAAATATTCATCAATAATATTGTATCAATATTATTGTCAATTAAATTGATCGTGTATGGGCTGCTTTAAATGACTGGCTTCAGATAATGAAATAGTGTGCAATAATTTGACAAAGTGCCATCAACGACACAATAGTATTGAAAAACCTTCAATAAATATCTACCGATGTTTGATTTTGTCAATATATTGTGTCGATCAAAAACTTGCTTCAATATCACACACTAATGATCAATAATATTGTAAATTTTTATAATTGACAATGTTATTGTCAATAAAATTGATCGTGTATGGGCTGCTTAAGACTATGTCAGAGTTACCAAATGTTTGACATCCAATATCTGATGATTAATAAATCAATGTGCTCTAGTGGTGTTGTTAAACAAAACAAACTCTTAAGACTATGTTTGCGTTTTTGACATAATGTACCATGTATACTTATTTCATTCTTTTTAGCTCTTTTTGTTTTTCCAAAACAACCATATGTAAAGTATCTCTACTTGACTGGTATTGTTGTTAAAAATAAATTACACACCTTCCAGACAAAACATAACTTAAAATCTACTTACTGATTAACACGAGATTATAATAAATATTAATAAGACAGAATGTAACTTGAAATTGTTTTGTCGAATAATTTGTTTACTACTTTCAGCCAAATTGTTATGGACATTTTCAAGACAAAGGCTTTAATACAAATATTGATTATTTCATCCCATTTGTTATTAAAAGTTACAACACGACGTGCAGCACAGTTCCAACACAGTTACAACATAGAAGATTCGTTACTTTAAACAATGTATCAACTGACATTATAACTTTCAGAGAAACAAGTCTTTGACTCATGGTAAAGTTTATCCCATTTGTTATTAAACACAGTTTTGTTACAGTGTATCATTTGACATTATACCTTTCAGAGAGACAAGTCTTTGACTCATGGTAATCTCAGGAGTCGAAACATTCTCGTGTTCAAGGTCATCAGGTCAGACATCTCGATAAAAATAGGTGACCCGGGATTGGTGTCTCATTTCAACAACATGCCACTGACACACAATTACAACCAGGAACGGTAAGTGGCAGTGTACTTCAACCAGGGTTTAATTTGTCAATCGCCAAAATGCGACTTAATTTTTCACTACTGCAGACCAGATATCTCGCCCGACATGACACAAGTCGACATACTGTACAACGAGCATTCCCCAATTCATATTTCCCACTGTCTTGCACACAGCAATCACCAGAAATAATAACCATACACAGGAAATAGATTATTTTGCTGTATGGCAGCTTTAATTTTTCATTTTTCAGTGGAAAATACCTGGGAATTTAGAATTTTCGGCATGTATTTTTGCTTGACAACAATGGCGGCACGTCACGGTCATTTTCAGGAATCGATAGCTGATTGTGACAGCTAATTTGATAATAAATATGATCGTTTTACGAACAATGAAAATCACGAATTGTAGTTGTTTTTTGTTTTTTTATTCTGGTCACAAAAGCATAGTTATTGGGAATCTGGCCACAAATGCCAAATTAAATGCAAAAAATTAGAAAAACCCACAAAAATAATACTTACCGATTCAGATATGAACTTTATTTTATGTATTTATAAAAAAAAATTAATTGAAAATATGTGAGTAGAAGTTATAAATTTGTACCCCCTCACCATGGTTTTTATCCAAAATTAATCCATTAGTCGGAAGGTTAAAGTTGAATTTGGAGAAAATATGTCATTACCAATTTGCCAAAATACCAGTACTGTATTGCTATTTTTTGTTGTTATCTTGCTACCATTAGGCCTGATCCCCATTAACGCGATTCTGCACGTGGTTTTTTTTTATCATGTGCAGTTTCTGCAAGTGGAAATGTGCATTTCCATATCTGTCTTTTCTCTAGGAGATTACTATACAAAATTTTACGTTGTCGGAATGCGAAAATAATTGCTTCACGTAATGACGTCACCGCAATGAAAACCTCGCTGCGAAAAAAACTCATTGATTCACTTTTTTCTTCAGCGTGCAGAATAGCATATATGGAAAATTCCTATGTACATTATATCAATAAACTTGTGGAAACACACAAAATTGCATTAATGGAAAAAAGAGTAGGTTTATCAATGTGACTTAGCAACAAACTAGAGTTAGAGGGCTTTTTGGCAAACAGCTAGCATCGGCTTTATGACTTTGGACCAGATATCGCATGATTATTCTGGCAATAAATAGGCAATAAATAGCCCTAAAATTGTATACAAGGGTTAGGGTTATTGTTTGTTTTATAGCAGTCTCGCACTTGCGATGGCAATGACTACTGAAAATTGGGTGGGGTGTTTTCAATAGAGCCCTGACTCTATCTTAGCAGTAAGATCATCTTAAGTGCATAACTACCTAATGCACTTAATGTGCTAAAATCGCTTAGTATAACAGGGCCCAGGATAATAACTTGTTGACTTGTTGCAAATTGAGGGCCAGGATGTATGATCGGTTTAGGATCGATCCCCGTCGGTGGACCCATTGGGGTTTTTTTCTCATTCCAACCAGCGCACCACAACTGGTTTATCAAAGGCTGTGGTATGTTCCATCCTGTCTGTGGGATGGCACATATAAAATATCCCTTGCCAGGGCAAAAAAATTTGCTTTTTTTTTCACGAGAATCCATGTGGATTCCCATTGAAGGAGTCTACGGGAATCCTCCGATTCTAAACATTTTCAAAGAAGAATTTTATCAACAGTGTTAGTTTAGAGAATTCTGTGTTATATGCTACTAACTGTATATGGATAAAACAAAAAAACCTTACTATTTACTGGAAAGAAAAAACAATTTGATAGTAACAGTCTATCCAATTTTAAAGCAAAAAACAAAACAAAACAACCCCCCCCCCCCCCAAAAAAACAACCCCAAAAAACAACAAAATAACCCTGTTTGTTTGTGTTGCTTTTTTACAAACAGGTTTTTTAGTTGTTGGTTCGATTTTTTCTTTATAGTCAAGTTTTTTTTTTAGGTGTCTTACCAGCCCCATGTTCAGTCAGCAAACGTTTCGCTAATGTTCGCAAACTATTTGATTGGTTTCCAATGTGGCATTTGGTTTACCGTGAACGGCATAAACCAGTCTATAGCGGACGTTTTTTCTGCTCGGTCTGGCTGAACGCAGCCCATTACTTTTCGAAGATTGCTTATTCGTAAAAGTGCATGGGATACTTTTGCTGATGTATCTTGCGCATTGGTTCAATGTTTGTATGATATTACAGAAACACATTTCCACAAACGACAAAAAAGATGTTTTGATTAAAAAGAGCAGGTGATTCAAGGTTTAGAACATAATATCAGCGAACTAACATAGACATGTCTGATGTATTACTGATTTTTGGAACACTTAATTACTGTCTATTGTTATTATGTAAGAACTGAACAACATTTTCCTTTCGGTTCTCTTCGTTGACAATTTGGTTCATAGAAATGGGCCAACCACCGCTTGGCTCCAGGCCAGACTAGTCTCGATAAACCACTATGTTTCGAACATGCACAGATTTGAATAATTCTACGCGTTTGAAGCCAGTTTAAACTGAAGCTTCATAACCAGACTACTTTTTATTTTTTATTTTTTATTTTTTTAAATTCGGTAACGTTTTACTCACTGATTATTCAATTTAATTAATTTTTGGAAATATTTCACGCGAATCCAAATAGATTTGAATGTTTTATGCTTGCGCGAATCCTGGCGCGAATTTTTAGCCCTGCTTGCAACAGATGGAAAAATGCAGCAGGTTTCTGCTCTAAGACAATATGGAAAAATTACCAAATGTTTGACATCCAAGAGGTAATGAAAATACATCAATGTGCTCCACGATAAACAAAACTAAATTTTAATGCTAAGATAGCTTTGAAAATATGGACCCAGGTTAGAGATTTCCAAAGCTGTCTTGGCACTACGATATCATAAAACTGTTGCAGCACCATAGCCCACGGTTTTACGATATCGTAGTACTAAGATAGCTTTGAAAATATGAACCCAGGCTATCTTGGCGCTACGATATCATAAAACTATTGCAGCACCATAGCCTACGGCGGTTTTACGATATCGTAGTGCTAAGATAGCTTTGAAAACATGAACCCAGATTAAAGATTTCCAAAGCTATCTTGGCGCTACGATATCATAAAACTGTTGCAGCACCATAGCCTACGACGGTTTTATGATATCATAGTGCTAAGATAGCTTTGAAAATAGGGGCCCAGGATACTAACTTGTTGACATTCGCATGTTGCAGATTGCCGTGGATTGCAGTGGAGTTGTACTCTGACCTGCGCAGACAAACAATAGCATCGGACATCTATGCATTCGCCATGTTGTGGTGGGAACTACTGTCCCACGGTCAGAGGCCTTTGGCGGACATTAAACCCAAAAGTCCACAGAAGGTGAGAAACAAAACTACACAAGAGTAGAATCAGCTAGACATACATGTAGGTGACCAGCTGTAGTCCGTCCCATCCTCCTACAAAAATGGGTTTCTTTTTATAAATAAATTCAGTTTTGTTTGACGTAAGAAAAAAATTAAAAGTATTTTGGAAATTACCAAAAAATATTCTTTTTGTTTTCAATTTAGAAAACAATCGTCTCAGAAATAAATAACTTGTAGTCAATTCCATAGCATAAAAAAAGGTGTTCCCTGTGCAACGGACTGGAGGTGAATATCCCCGCATGACAAGTCGTCAAGGGATGTAGCATCTTGCCCGCACCAGGGATTACAAAATACCATTGCCCAACGCCCGGGGTAAGTGGAATATGATCGTCGGACAAATGATGGGACACGATCTCACTTGCCCGTAATTAAACAATTTAATTCTCAATAAAACGGCATTACCCTAGGTGTTTCAGGGATATAGCCCAAAAGGAGAAAATTAAATCAATTTATTGTTATTATTTTTAATCTCTACTTCGAGAAATGCTATAACCAAATAGTATGTGCCTTGGGAGGGGTAATATTTACTGGATTTGTATAGAGAAATACCTTTAAACTGTAATTTCTTTACAACTACTAGACCATTATGACATGGAAAAAAGCATCAATTTGGCTATTCTAATTACCCCCCACTCCCAGTAAATTTGTGTCCTGCACTCAATGAGTCTGGTAGGAGTGTGACGTAGCCCAGTGGTAAAACATTCGCTTGATGCGCGGTTGGTCTAGGATCGATCCCCGTCGGTGGTCCCATTGGGCTATTTCTCATTCCAGCCAGTGCTCCACAGCTGGTGTATACAAGGGCCGTGGTATCTGCTGTCCTCTCTGTGGGATGGTGCATATAAAAGATCCCTTGCTGCTAATCGAAAAGAGTAGCCCATGAAATGACGACAGCGGGTTTGCTCTATCAATATCTGTGTCTGACGCCATATAACCGTAAATAAAATGTGTTGAGTGCGTTGTTAAATAAAACATTTCCTTCTGTCAATATCTGTGTGGTCTTTAACCATATGTCCAATGCCATATAACCGTAAAAAAACATTTCCTTCCTTCCTTCTATGAGTCTGGTAGGTATAGTCAACAATTTACTCCGGTGACTGTTTAGACCCATGGGCATTGTTAATCATTTAATGTGTATGTAGTTTACTTTCATACTAAGTATTAATAATATTCCATGAGCTTGACTGTTTAATTGTTATTGCTTGTACTTATTTTTGTGTTTTATATCCAATTAAGGTTCAAGCATACTGTCCTGGGCACACCTCGACTATCTGGGCTGTCTGTCCAGAACAGTGGGTTAGCTGTTAGTGAGAGAGAAGTCAGTGTAGTGGGCTTACACCTACCCATTGAGTTGTTAAACTCACTCTGGGTGAGAGTCAGAACTGGGATGCAAACCCAGTACCTACCAGCCTTAAGACAAATGGCTTTACCACTACACCACCAAGGCCGTCAATCTGGACCCTGTACTCTGCCAGGATGTAAAAATTAGCCATTAAATATTCTACATTCATTTTATTAGTCCCCTACCGATTCAACCGGAGGGGACAATAAGTCCCACATATAGTTTTCCAGATATTGTTTTCGCAATGCCTTGAGATATTGAGCTAACATTTTGTGTATAGCTTTATCATGTACTATTACAGATGAAGTTTGACTTTCAAGACAATTTACCCGTTTTTCACAGAGTTATGACCCTTGAACTTAGAAGATATGAAAATTAGTTTTCCGGACGTTTTTTGGTAATGCCTGAAGATATTGAGATGACATTTTGTATATAGCTTTATCGTGTACTATTAAAGATCAGGTTCAACATTCATGGTGATTTACAGATTTTTCCACAGAGTTATGGCCCTTGAATTTAGGAGGTATGAAAATTTGTTGGGCCTGGTATGGGACATGTATTTCTTTAGTAGTACTCTCAGAATGGGGTGGGGGGGATGTAGCCCAGTGGTACAGCACTCGCTTGATGCATGTCGGTTTGGGATTGATCCCCGGCGGTAAGGCTATTGGGCTATTTCTTGCTCCAGCCAATGCAACACAGCTGGTATATCACAAGCTGTGGTATGTGCTATCCTGTCTATGGGATAGTGTATATAAAAGAGCCCTAGCTAAAGATTAACAAATGTTTGACACCCAGTAGCCGATGATTAATAAATCAGTGTGCTCTAGTAGTGTTTAACTTTCAGAATGCTTGTTATTTCAGCTTCAGGATTTGATATCTGCTGGCACACGGCCTTCTTGTCCCAAAGGGCTTCACTTCAAGAGTCGTGACTGCAGTGGATGTCCGGCCAAGAATGTGACACAGACTGAAGGAGCGGCACAGTCAGAGACCTGTCCAGTAAATGGGGATAAGAACCAGCCTAACGTGAACTCCAGTCAGAGGAAATCACTGGACGAGCAGCACGACTCCAGTGGCATAGGCATGGGAGACAACTCTGATGACAGTCTGGAAGCCATTAAAACCCAGATTTGGCAGTTCATGCAGAAGTGCTGGACCACGAATGTTACTGATCGGCCAGACATTCAGGAGATTGCTCGCTTCGTCCTGTCAAGTAATTATGAATAAATTGAGGATAATAAACAAGTTACCAGTTATTATCAAATTTATGTCCCGAGAGAAATAATTTTCAGTTGTCACAAGCTGTAGCTTTATTTGTATGAAAAATGTTTTCCCTGTTATGAATGACCGCTGGGGTAATAAACAACATTTATTTTATTTTCCATATGGTTCTGCATAAAATGTGACGTAAATATTACAGATGTAATGATACAGGTTGGTCGCAATCCAATGCGTATCACAGTATATATTTGGGTCACAATATAACACTTAAATGCACTGACCTTAGTTAGTAGAAAGAGTGAAATATTTTGGGCTATTTTAGCTTTTTAAATACAGTAATTTACATATTACACATGTACATCTTGCTTAAGTTATAAATTGCATCAAATACTATGACTTTCTGGCAAATATTATGTGTTATAAATAGTTTCAAATAGTTTGAAAACTGTTTATTACAATGTGCGATGAGGTGCGACAGATTAAAATATTCACAGTATTGCCAGTTTAACTTACTGTTTGAAAACTGTTTATTACAATGTGTGATGAGGTGCAACAGATTAAAATATTTATAGTATTGCCAGTTTAACTTACTGTTTGACAACTGTTTATTACAATGTGCGATGAGGTGCAACAGATTAAAATATTCACAGTATTGCCAGTTTAACTTACTGTTTGACAACTGTTTATTACAATGTGCAATGAGGTGCGACAGATTAAAATATTCACAGTATTGCCAATTTAACTTACTGTTTGACAACTGTTTATTACAATGTGCAATGAGGTGCGACAGATTAAAATATTCACAGTATTGCTAATTTAACTTAATGTTTGACAACTGTTTATTACAATGTGCGATGAGGTGCAACAGATTAAAATATTCATAGTATTGCCAATTTAACTTACTGTTTGAAAACTGTTTATTACAATGTGCGATGAGGTGCGACAGATTAAAATATTCACAGTATTGCCAGTTTAACTTACTGTTTGAAAACTGTTTATTACAATGTGCGATGAGGTGCAACAGATTAAAATATTTATAGTATTGCCAGTTTAACTTACTGTTTGACAACTGTTTATTACAATGTGCAATGAGGTGCGACAGATTAAAATATTCACAGTATTGCCAATTTAACTTACTGTTTGACAACTGTTTATTACAATGTGCAATGAGGTGCGACAGATTAAAATATTCACAGTATTGCTAATTTAACTTAATGTTTGACAACTGTTTATTACAATGTGCGATGAGGTGCAACAGATTAAAATATTCATAGTATTGCCAATTTAACTTACTGTTTGAAAACTGATTATTTTAGCGTGCAATGAGGTGTGACAGATTAAAATATTCACAGTATTGCCAATTTAACTTACTGTTTGAAAACTGATTATTTTAGTGTGCGATGAGGTGCGACAGATTAAAATATTCACAGTATTGCCAGTTTAACTTTCTGTTTGAAAACTGATTATTTTAGTGTGCGATGAGGTGCGACAGATTAAAATATTCACAGTATTGCCAGTTTAACTTTCTGTTTGAAAACTGATTATTTTAGTGTGCGATGAGGTGCGACAGATTAAAATTTAACTTTCTGTTTGAAAACTGATTATTTTAGTGTGCGATGAGGTGCGACAGATTAAAATATTCACAGTATTGCCAGTTTAACGTACTGTTTGAAAACTGATTATTTTAGTGTGCGATGAGGTGCGACAGATTGACGAGGATGAGACAACTGACTGGGATGCGGTGTTACGTCTGAATGTTCAGCCCGATGATGCGAATCCCTCACAGAGAGCCCAGTGCCCTATCACTTATGAGTTTATTGACTTCAACAGACTGAGGCCTGTGGAAAATGCCTTTCTTGGGAAGGTGAGACAACATCATTATCACTCATGTTGCACTGCTCACAGATTAATGGAAAGGAAGGAAGTGTTTTATTTAACGACACACTCAACACATTTTATTTACGGGTATATGATGTCAGACATATGGTTAAGGACCACACAGATATTGAAGGAGGAAACGCGCTGTCACCACTTCATGGGCTACTCTTTTCGATTAGCAGCAAGTGATCTTTTATATGCACCATCCCATAGACAGGATAGCACATACCACAGCCTTTGATGTACCAGTCGTGGTGCACTGGCTGGAGCGAGAAATAGCCACAGATTAATAGACTTCATCCTATGCGGTCATGTGGGATAGAACAAGTACACCAGAGGTGGTGGAAATTTCGACCACCTAGGTTGTACTTTTTCTGTCCCACATGACCACATATGATGAAGTCTTTTTCTCTCATCCATGCGATAAATAAACCATTATTTTACACGAACAAACAAAGATGGCTGAAAAAGTAACTTCTTTATTCGACCATTTTATCATAAATAAACTATACTATCATAAATGCAGCATCTGTTTCATGTGTTAAATAAAATTTAACACTACAAATGAACAAGACAGCTTTTATAATGAAGGTTTTAATCACAAAATATTGATTTAAAATTCACCAACTCACATCAATATGTTACGAGCAACGTAATACTCCCTATGTTAAATGCAATGACATCATAGCCTATACAAGACAGACTTATTTGATATTGGGTGACATCATGGAATGGGTCTGTCTTGCATAGCCAGTGATGGGAGAATAATAGTTTACCAGACGAATCCTTTTGTACATGGCATTTTTGACACTCGTCTCAAGAAGATCAGTCATTCAAGAGAGATTTAGCGAGCTCCGTGGATTGATTTTCTTGAGATGACTGTCAGAAAATCTGTCTACAAAAGGGCAAGTCCTGGAAACATTTTCTAGTGCAATCAGTTTTATAATGGCAGTATAATTATTGTATAAAACTCACTGCATTTTACTTCTGTCTCTTGCCCCAGTTGATACATAGAGGATTCGTCACGAGTGTATCTTAATATGGAAAATATCAACCTAGTCTAGTTAATCGGTATTTGTCGAGGCTCTGACAAGACAAATACCGATTAACTAGACAAAATTGATAGTTTACATATTAAAAAACATGAGTAGCGAATTCTAATTATCCTATAACACTTCTGAAATAACATTTTAATGCAATTTTTAGTAAATCACAATGTTGAAGTTGCCTCCATAGGTAATATGACATCATCACGATTAGCACAAATTAGTTTGACATCACACATTTTAACTAAACCTTATGAAAACGTTATGCTCAGGTATACAGGTCTTGTTGGCTGGTAAACAAATGAACCATTGACACATTATTACCTAAAGACATTGCAAATTTGCATATTCCTTTAAATTTGCATACCATTATTACACTGGTTAATACACTTTAAATTATCATATGGGTTTATGACATGGATATCATGGGTAAGTTATAGGATAAATATATATATAAATTACATCACAAGTATCCTTTGACATAATGCAGCGTTCATTTGGTGTTAGTGAATATGATTTCACAAGTTCCAAATTGTGACCACGACTTCACCAAGTGGAGAGCATTGAAATGATTTATAGATAATCTGCACTTTCACTCCAATCTCACACAAATTATTTGTTTGTTCCGCCATTTTTTTTACGTGTTGTGAAGATTGAGACAGAAAATCCTACCCAGTTCACAAGTTGTGTTCACGGGTTATTTTGCCAAATGAACGCTCTTCACAACTGAACTGGGAAATACAATATTCACAACTTTAATGAATGCAGAATAAGCAATCTTGGTACAACGTTTTCTGCATTTCCTGATTTTAGTTTTAAAAATAGTGTTCCTGTCCTTGACCGTTGATGACCAAAGCTTAGTCGGTTGAGTGCTCATCGGGTAGACTCATTTAGTTTGGAAAAGCAACCTATTTATGACTCGACAGTCATGAGTGAACGAACAGAAGAAAATGATAACATAAAATGGGCTTAAATGTTCTTAAAAAATTATCCCGATTTTTCTACAGTTCCTGATTTTAATTCTCAAAATACTCTTCATATTCTTGACCTTTCATGAAAAACTGACAGTAATTAACCTCCTGCTTTTCAAAACTGGCAGTAATTAACCTCCTGCTTTTCAAAACTGACAGTAATTAACCTCCTGCTTTTCAAAACTGACAGTAATTAACCTCCTGCTTTTCAAAACTGACAGTAATTAACCTCCTGCTTTTCAAAACTGACAGTAATTAACCTCCTGCTTTTCAAAACTCTTGAACAAACATTCCTTTCTTTTTCTCTTCATTGTCTTGCCTTTACAATGGTTGCAAGGGCAGTGGTGATTGTATCAACTTGGAATTAAAATTTCACTTTTAAATCTATTTCTCACAAACTGTAAGTCCTAGATTATTGAAACTTGGTTTGTAGTTGCACCTATGGATGGTCATTAAGGGCACCAAAACGGTTTATGGTAACAGGCCATAGGATTTCAAATTTCATGGGACTCACTTTTTCGGTTCCATGCCTTGTGATCATAGGAACCCATCAGAAACTGTTTTTAGGTTCCATGAAAACAAGTCATATTGGAACTCATTTTTAATACCATTGATTTAAATTATCGCAAAATCTTGTGCAAAGAGACTCGTTTTTAAAGTCAATATAAAGTTGATTTTCGACCCACCCTCACCATTACATGCATGCTGTTGTGATTTTGACAGATAAATAAAAATAATAGTTTAGGTCTACATCATTTCCTCCCATAATGAAACCACAGAAAATAGTGTGGCCAATTCGATTGCCACCTTCAGTACTCAAGCACATGCATGCCATCCACTTTTGTCGACTTCAGTGACAGTAGTCAGAAGGTTAAATATTTTCTACAAAATTATATTTGAATTTAAATACTATTTCTTGACCCCTTTATTTAAGAGATAGGCCTACACTACAAATAATTAGTTCCAATGATTTTGATTCAAATGTGTAATGTGTTTGATCTCAGCGTGTGTGGGAAGATTGGATTTGGGTTTATCTGAACTGCAATACTGAGAAGTTTGGTTAACACAACAATCCGATTCGGGGTCTCATGATAATGTCAAACACACTCACATAAGTTTTTAAAATATATATTATATGTATATTCTTTTCATTTGAATAATCATACTCGATATAATAATCATGGGAAATAAAATTTCGGTTCAGTGATTTTACCGACACAGTAGAGCCTCTTGAGGGTAAAACCGGACCCGGACCCGAGTACCCGACACTTATAATAGATGATGATGAAACTTAAGGAATAAATAAAATAGCATTGTGCATCTTAATTCCAGCGCTGAACATTGATGCCAAATCATGCTATTGTATTGCATTCTACACATTCTACACATTCTACACATTCGACTTTTGTTTTTCCTATTTGTCTCATAGCCCTGTAATGTATCCGGTGGCAAGTATGTGGCAAAATGACGTACAAAATATCATTAAGTGAGAGTGCTCTTCCTTGCACGGGTACTTGAGTCCTATGAACAGACTCTAGTTTTACTAGACTCTACCCGTCCTCGTGAAGACCCTACGACACGGTAATGATCGTTACCGTGAAATCCAAAGGCCTGTGGTAAGCAAGACATCTAATTCTATGGACTCCTTGTTTAATTTCAGGGATTTTATGGAGAAGTTACCAAATACAAGCTGTACGAAACCTCGCCTTCAGCAGCATGTGGAGGGAATTCTGCTGATGTTACAGACGCCAGCTACAAGATTGTTGCTGTGAAAAAGATGCTCAAGATGGACAAACAGACAAAAATGGAATTCTTGAAGGAAATCACAGTGCTACAAAAATTAGCACATGAAAATATCGTCAAATTGGAAGGAATATGTTTCAGACGTAAGTGTTCTTAAAGATACTGTAAAACAAGGAAGATATGTTTCACACATGCAGGGATGTGAGCGCTATACGGAAACGCGTAAACGCACTTTTCCATTTCATCTAAAAAAACAAAAAACATGATGTTCAATACTGTTGACCACACAAGGTTCATTTGCATGTTTTCACGGTTTCAAGTTTATGATGTGTGCCTTATATTATAAGTTATAACCAGTTTAGATTTGTTAGCAATGAATGCAGTTTTTGGCAGTTCCTGGAGCCCGACCGCAGTAAGCTTTTTTGTTCCAGCAATATATTCATCCCTGCACATAGGTATTCCTGAAAATATCGTAAAATTGGAAGGAATAGTTTCATATTTATAAACATTCATAAACATATTACAAAGTTTTACAGGGTATGTTTTAGACATCATGAGCATGCATGAAAATAATTTAAAACTGAAAAGAATAGGTTTCAAATACAGTCAAATCCGCTTATTTGGATGTGCCTCGTGCAACAAAAATATATTCAAATAAGCGGCATATTCAATAAACCGAAGATACAGTTTCAACATACGATATACCCAATTAAGACCTCTTGTTGATTTATGCAAACCCTAATGACGATTCTCTCAATTTGGGCCTCATGACATGTGGAATTTTCGTCAGAAACCGGTAAGTATTTTGTGTTAATAAAATACCAATTCCAAGTTCCATATTGTGACTCTGTTATCATTATCAAGTTTGTCTATAAACTTGATAAATACAAGAGGCAACAGTTAATGCTGTTTGTACGCCTAGAAGTAGAAGTGACTAAACATCTAATGACCCAGATAAAACCACCGGAAGCTCAATTAGACTGGCCACAGTCAAATAATTAAAAGGCCGTTATTAACTTCTTGATAATTAAACGGCCGTTATTAACTTCTTTGTACATTTGTAAATCAAATGCAACAAGACCCCACCCCCACCACCCAATATAATCTTGAATAAGTAGTCATTTCCATGTTCTGTATTTTACCAGGACGTCTATCTGACTATTATCTGTGTGCATTTGTAACACTGATTTGACAGGTAAACTAGACTGGCCAAAGTCAAATAAGTGAAAGGCCGTTATTCAATGTAACAGAAGGAAAAACACAAAAACAAACGCTAATATTGGGCGCGATATTGGAATGTCTTTTTGTCTGGCGACGGAAAACCATTCTGATAAAGCCTTCTCCACATTGGCTGCTTTTCCCGTTCTCTGTCTTTTTCGTTCTGGGTTAGCATTGGCGAGATACTGGGCACATATCTCGTCACGCATGTTGGATATCCGTGAAACTTGTGGTTGTGAACATCCAAGTTTCTTTGCAACCTCTGCCTGTGGAGTTTTTTTAATTAGCAATTGCACCGCGTCATATTTCTGAGCCAAAGATAAATCGTTTCGTTTCTGTTTATTTGCCATGTTGACATTGTGAAGAAAAAAAAGTTCTTGTCAATATTTATAGCCAAAAGATGATTAATCCAACTTGCTAAGAAAATCTCCTACAAGTTACCTTTTGTCGGCATTTAACGATTTAAACAGTAATCACCATAATCAGTCACCCCAAATGGGGCCTCACATTGTGAGCTGCAGAGGAAAAATCATGTGATCAAAAGATCCCGCTAAAAATAACTCTAGTAGTCAACGGCTTTTGTTTGTTACTGTCGCCGACATTTAATAGAGAAAAATATCTGACAAGTGTTTATTTATGGATTAAACATACACTGCTTCAAAAGTGGCTGACATGAGATTAAGGGATGCCTGCTTACGAAACGCACGTGGCCGCCAACAAGGTGGGAATGACCGACTTTGATTCTTGATTGTCCTGCATTGTCTCGGCCATTGGGTCACATTTGAGATGAATCTCAGAGTTCATGGATTAATTACGATGTAATTAGGAAATGTATTGATTAATAACGAGTCATCCGAAATAATTTAAGAAACAAGAAAACAAGTTTGTTGTAAGTTTTTTTTCTTTTTTTTAACAATGAAATTAAATAAAATTAAAATATTCATTTCTGCATGTACGATAGTATGGTATTACGTACGATCATAAATTTTACAAAAACACATCAAGTAACACAAACTTTCCTATGTTTTACATGCAATTGCCATTCGGCAAGGATAATTTTATATTCAAATATCCGAAAACACGTTTAAAAACACATCCAATTAACCGTTGGATTTTGTATTGTCATAATGGCAAATGGTTCCGTGCAGGACAAACGTATTCAGATATCCGAAATATACAATAATCCGACATCCAATTAAGTGGATTTGACTGTATAAGCATTCATAAAAAGATGTAACACTGGAAGAAATATTTTTCAAATGTAAGCATGCATGAAAATATCATAAAAGTGGAAGGAATGTTTCAAATGTATGAATTCATGAAAAAATTCATGAAAATATCATAAAATGAAAAGGATATATTTCAAATGTAAGCATCCATGAAAATATGGTAATATTGGAACAAATATGATTTAAATATAACAGAATATGTTTCAAATATATACATGTATGCATTCATACAAATTATAACTTTAGGGCTCGAATTATTTAGTTGCAAATACAACTATAATTTGATGTGTGCATCTAAATAAAATGACCGGTCTTGGTGGCGTCGTGGTTAGGCCATCGGTCTACAGGCTGGTAGGTACTGGGTTCGGATCCCAGTCAAGGCATGGGATTTTTAATCTAGATACTGACTCCAAACCGTGAGTGAGTGCTCCGCAAGGCTCAGTGGGTAGGTGTAAAACCACTTGCACCGACCAGTGATCCATAACTGGTTCAACAAAGGCCATGGTTTGTGCTATCCTGCCTGTGGGAAGCGCAAATAAAAGATCCCTTGCTGCTAATCAGAAAGAGTAGCCCATGTAGTGGCGACAGCGGGTTTCCTCTCAAAATCTGTGTGGTCCTTAACCATATGTCTGACGCCATATAACCGTAAATAAAATGTGTTGAGTGCATCGTTAAATAAAAACATTTCTTTCTTTCTTTCTTTCTAAATAAAATGTTTCAGTCACATTATTCAACCTGAACATTGATAATTTTTTCACTGGGGACATAAATTTGATAATAACTGGCAACTCATTTATTTTCTGTTTTCAGCTGATACATTGTTAGTGATGGAGTTCGTGGAGTGTGGATCACTGAAAGACTTTGTGAAAAGTCGCCAATCCCTAGACAATGAACAGATTGGCCATTTGTGCAGGGATGTTGCAAAGGTATCTTCAGCTTAGTTACGTGTTTCGTTCAGTTACCCTTCTTTAAAGAAAGTACACTGTAGAGAAATATACTTCAGGGCCTCGTTCCACAAAACCATCTTAGCACTATTATCGGCATAAATATCTAACGTTGCAGCCTTAACATTTTTCTATGCAATCGGCAGTGCTCATTCCATGGTGAAACTTTACAATTGGTAAGACACTAATGCAGATGTCAAATTGCAGTTAGATGATGATTTGATGATTTTCTGAGAAATGTTCAAACTCATTTGTGTTAAAACAATCTAATATGCGCATTATAACTTGTATGAAACTCAGCATTTGATAAAAGATATTCAATTCATATTGCCAATAATGTTAATGTTTACTAACAAAAGTCAAAACTGATATAAGCTGTGCAGGGCTTGTAGAATACGGTAGCTCGATGCCCATGGTGAGTATTTTTCACAGTAGGGCTAGTAAAAGTTTATTCCAACATACACGACGGCGAGTAAAAAAAAAAAACCCCACATAAAACAAAAACAAAATAAACAAAAATTAACAAAACTGAAAAATATCCCCAATCCCCAGCAGAAATGTTGCCACATACGAGGTGCGATCAAAAAGTTCCGAGACTGTTCCTGAATGGAATGGAGCAGAAGGAGCAAGCAGTGACTTTTGTTATTCAGTATGCCACATGACGTTGCGCATTCAACATCGGGATCTGTGTTACACACATTTTTGTGACCACATGTGCTTGCTTATTTGCAATTTCACTTTGGACCTGAAAATTGAGCAGAGAGCAAATATCCAATTCAGTGTCGAACTCTGGGAAATCAGCAACGGAGACCCTCGAAATGCTTAATCAAGCCTACGGCAATGAAGCAATGAGCAGGGCGAGGTGTTTTGAGTGGCATTCTCACTTTAAGAGGGGTAGAATGTCACTGGAGGGTGACGAAAGGTCAGGGCAACCTTCTACGAGCACAACCCCCGAAAATGTAGAAGAAATTGAACAAGTTGTGCGTCAGGATCGTCGGATCACCATCAAGGAAGTTGCTGACATCGTCAACGTGTCATTTGGAACAGTTCACGCAATCCTCACATCTGATTTGAACATGCACCACATCACTGCCACCTTCGTACCCAGGCTCCTGAACCCCGAACAAAAGCAGTACCGTGTCGAAGTCTGCGAGGACCTCCATCAACAGGCCTGGGATGACCCAACCTTCATGTCGAGGATCATCACTGGTGATGAGAGTTGGGTCTATGGCTACGACCCAGAGACCCAGAGACCAAACAGCAGTTTTCGCAGTGAAAGAGACTGCACTCTCCAAGACTGAAGAAGGCGAGGCAGGTCATTGTTTTCTTCAACATTCGCGGGATTGTGCACCATGGGTCATTTGTCCCCCAGGGTCATACTATCACTGCCAAGTTCTACTGTAATGTTCTGAGGCATCTGAGGGAGGACATTCGGCGCAAATGACCACAACTGTGGCACGATGCAGGCATCGAAATAAGTCGAAAATGGTCGTTCAGGTTACTGGGAGGTTACCACATGTAAGAAAAGTCGAGAACGGTGTTTCATTCTCGACAGAAGTTTTAAAACGGTAGTTTCGTTTCCGAACGTAAACCAGGCAGTGCATTCCAAACTTCCATGTTTCATTTTCTCGTAAGGAATTGCATCGATGTTCGTGCGCAATGGTGCAGTTGCAAAGCAATTTCGGCAGTCCGCGTTTAAACAGCGCCCACTAGATAAATTTACTTCCGGATTTCGTTTCTCATACCAATGTTTGCGCGCATCGATACAGAACGTCCGCGTTAAAAGTAGTAGTAACAGGAATTCAATTCTAACTTTCATATAGTTGTGGTAACCTATAGGTTACCAGGCTATTTTTTGTGGTAACCTGTAAATGGTTACCAGACAATGCTTATTTCGATCCTGGCGATGGCAATTGGGTGCTCCAACGCATCCCCTCACAGAGCATTGAAAACACGCAAGTTTTTCGCCTGGACCAACATGATCGTCGCTTCTCACCCACCCTACTCACCGGAGTTGGCTCCCAGCAACTTCTTTCTCTTCCCCAAGATGAAGTTCAATCTGAAGGCTTGCCGTTGTGACACCGTGGAGGCGATCCAGCGCGAATCGCAGATGGTTCTCGACTCGCTTAAAGAACGTGACTTCCAGGAGGCATTCCAAGCATAGCAGAAGCACTGGGAGTGGTGTATCGCTGCACAAGGTGGCTACTTCGAAGGGAACGGCAACCAAAATTAGATCCAGCACGGTGTTTGCTGTTTTAGAGGCGTAGTCTCGGAACGGTTTGATCGCACCTCGTATATTCTCAATCTCATATCAAAATCTAATCATCATCAGTATATACCATCTAAAAGTTAATCTACTTGCCAATTAAATTTTATTCACATCTAAGCTGAACGGACAAAAACAATTTCTAAAAAATACTGTGACCATGCTGTTTATACTGGTACTCAATGGTTTGCTTTTCTAAGTAACACACTGGAGGCATAGGTCTCACTACACAGATCACTTCCGGGTGACAGTTCATTGATCACGGTCCACTATAGTTCCTAATTGGGACACATGTTATGGGTCACATATTCACTTCTAGGAAATGGTGAAGAATTAAAACAATATGTATGTTTAATGGTAAGCCTTCTGGCTGTATTTTGCCCATGTCATTTTGTAATATTGTGCATCAACCTTTTGGGACATGGGTATATAGCGCAAGTGACAGCCGGAGTGAATCGGTTAATGAACCACCTATTCGGACCGGTACTACAGCCAGATGCGGTCATATAGCAAAAAACTGAGATGGAAATGTTCTCAATTTTGGAGTGAAAATAAATGCTTATATAATGTATGTTTGCAATGGTGTATGTTGTTAGTGCCAACGAGAACCCGTTCTATGGGCAATCTTCGCTTGAAGTTGGGCAGTTTAACATGGGTTTCAATGGCAGATGACATCTGTGTAGTGAGACCATAATGTAAAACATGAAATTACTGTTTATCCCAAAATATATAAGTTTAGCAAGCCAAAATGAAAATGTACTAGTGTAGCATCCTTATAAAAGGTAATTACATCGATGTGGATTTCAGCCAAGTGTATGGGGGCCCTATTTGGGTAAATATTGCAAACATGTCAATTTTATTTATTTTTATTATTTTTATTTTTATTTTATTTTTATTTTTTAGGGGTGTGTGTGTCAAAATGTATATTCTAGTGTTTTTACATGTAATAAATAAATTGATCTGAGTGTCTAATACTGAGTTTCTCATTGTAAAAGGTCAAAATTCAAGGTCACATGGTCAATATCCAAATTCACCCTAATTTCTGTGATTTTGTGCATAATGAATTTTTTCGAATATACAGTCATAATGACACACAGTTTTGATGGTATTGTGAATATATAACATAGTATTCTACTATGAAAGTAGAATTTGTATCTGCCATTAATAATATGTGGATCTTCATGCTGAAATATACAGAAAAAAACAGGATTTCAACACTTCATTATGAAACAATTGTTGCCCATAGCAACAATTGATGGAAACTAATATTTTTAATGAACTAACTAATAATTAACTTCTTTGTATGTTCCCCATATCAGAACTACCAACAAGATCATACATTACCATATAGTGGCTGCTTGTTTGATGACCATCTATTGTGTGGATGACCAAGGAGTAACAATGTAATATGAAGTTTTATTGGATGGTATGGTGCATCTATCTTTTGGTGTATTGGTTAGAGTTCATAAGTTACACGGCTCTAGTATAGCTTTTCATGGTGTAAATGACCCAAATTATCAAACTGACTTCAAACCAAGTTTGACAAAATCGGTCACTAGACTTTAAGGTCTCACTACACAGATCACTTCCGGGTGACAGTTCATTGATCACGGTCCACTATAGTTCCTAATTGGGACACATGTTATGGGTCACATATTCACTTCTAGGAAATGGTGAAGAATTAAAACAATATGTATGTTTAATGGTAAGCCTTCTGGCTGTATTTTGCCCATGTCATTTTGTAATATTGGGCATCGGCCTTTTGGGACATGGGTATATAGCGCAAGTGACAGCCGGAGTGAATCGGTTAATGAACCACCTATTCGGACCGGTACTACAGCCAGATGCGGTCATATAGCAAAAAACTGAGACGGAAATGTTCTCAATTTTGGAGTGAAAATAAATGCTTATATAATGTATGTTTGCAATGGTGTATGTTGTTAGTGCCAACGAGAACCCGTTCTATGGGCAATCTTCGCTTGAAGTTGGGCAGTTTAACATGGGTTTCAATGGCAGATGACATCTATGTAGTGAGACCATAATGCAAACAGAAACCAATCATGCAAGTACACCAAATTAGTTTCTATTGCTGATAATGTTAACATTTTGTATCGGTCTTCTTTGGCAGTACATACAAAAAGTGTGGTTCATTATACAATGTATTTTATTTACCTGCAAAAAATAGGATAGCACTTGGCATATGAGATAATTAAATAATGTGATTTTTTTTTTTTTATAATTTATATATATATATATATATATATATATATATATATATATATATATATATATATATATATAAAATGTGTATATTAGCAACCCCCAGGTTTGCAAACAGTTTGCATTTTTCAGTAGTATACTACATAATATATATTAATTTATTTGGAATAGTTAATGGTATTTGCACTTGTAAATAAACATATTACAAATAACATGTTAATAGTTATAATAGTGATTATAAAGTGCTTTGGACATATTTCGGGGGGTTGGGGTGTACTCTGTAGTATTTTTGGTACAAATTTACAGAACATGGCTTTTAGATTTTGAAAATCACAATTTGTTTTGTAAATTAGAGAAACACTACAGCACATCAAGACACCCAGGCAGTACACGAATAAAACATGTGGCATCTCACATCTAATCTATCTGCAAGAATATGGTGTGTGTGTGTGTGTGTGTGTGTTTGTGTGTGTGTGTGTGTGTCACATACCATTTAAGAGATTTCATTAATGATTTGTTTTAAAGCAAGCCTCATTTTTGCTGAAAATCACAGTTCCATTTTTAGGGGTACCCTGCACTAGTTTCAACCTGTGGTGTATACTGCATAACAACTGTATAACAAATACAAGTGTATTTATTTATTGTCAATGGATAATAGTATTTGCACAAATAATCAATGTCACATATTACTACCAATCACAGCCAACAGCTGTTTTTACTCCATAAATATTTGACAGTGCACCTCAAAATGGAAAATTCTTCTTTGGTATCATGCAACCTTTAAGCCTTGTGATTGTAAGGAATAGATTATCATTAAATGAAAATGTGTGCTACGGTAACAAAAAATTCAGTAACTAAAAATATTGTTTATTTTATGGGGAACATAATATGTTTATTGAAAATAAGGAATGGTTGTGTTGGGTTTGGGTTTTCTGTTTTTTGTTATAGTGATTTAAAATAATTAAACAGGCCCAGACATAGTCCAATGGTAATTTTTTGGCTTGATGTGAGGTCAGTCTAGGATCAATTCCTGTCAGTGGGCTATTTCTCATTCCATCCAGTGCACCATGACTGGTATAACAAAAGTCATGGTATGTGCTATCCTGTCTCTGGGGTGGTATATATAAAAGATCGCTTGCTACTAATGGAAAAATATAGCGGGTTTTCTCTCTAAGACTATGTCAAAATTACCAAATGTTTGATATCCAATAGCCGATGATTAATAAATTAATGTTTTCTAGTGGTGGCATTAAAGAAAACAAACTCACTTTTTAAAAAATAATTAAATGTGCATATTGTGTATTTGTAGGGAATACAGTATCTACATTCCAAGGAGGTGGTACATCGTGATTTGGCTGCGAGAAATATTCTAATAACAAAAGACATGACGGCCAAAATCACAGACTTCGGTCTCGCCGTGATTCTCCGAGAGGGCAAGGACTACACCCGCGGAAATAATCAAAATCTGCCTGTTCATTTGTACGTCACTGGATTCTCCCTTTCTTTCTCTCTCCTGCACTCTCCCTTTCTCTTTCTTCCTCCCTTTCTTTCTCTCCCCTTTTATCACTCTCTCTCTCCCACTCTGTCTCCTGCACTCTCCCCTTTTATCACACTCTTTCCCTTTCTCTCCCACACTCTCCCTTTCTGTCTCTCCTACACTCCCTTTGTCCAACACTCCCCACACTTTCCCCCTTTCATGGATGCTTTCTCTCCTTCCCACATGCTCCCTCCCTTTCTCTCTACCATGCTCTCTCTTGTGTCACTATCTCCCTTTCTCGATCCCCTTCTCTCCAACCCTCACACCTCTCTCACACATCTCCCTTCCCCTTCCTCCTTCCCCATCTTATTCTCTCTCCCTCTCTCCCTCTCTCCCCTTTATTCTCTCTTCCTTCTACCAACCCTTCCGCCTCTCACTCTTCCTCTTGCCCCACCTTTCTCCCTGTCCTCTCACTCTCGCTGTCTCTCTCTCTCTCTCTCTCTGTCTGTCTGTCTGTCTCTCTATCTGCCTCTGTCTCTCTCTCTCTCTGTCTGTCTCTCTCTCTCTCTCTTTCTCTCGACTTTGCATTGCATGCTAGACAAGATAATATGCTCTGTCTGATGAGATGTTTTGTCTTTCCCCTATATTTAAATCAGTACCAGACTTCAATATTAAAATATCTGGATTTTTTTTCGTAATCCACTTTCATCTGTATAAGATAACTAAATTTTTCTATAAACGTGTATTTGGACAGGACGTAGCACACTGGTAAAGCACTTGCATGATACGCAGTCGGTCTGGGATTGATCCCCGTCACTGGTCCCACTGGGCTATTTCTTGTTTCAGCTAGAGCACCACAATTGGTATATTAAAGGACGTGGTATATATTTCTCGTTCCAACCAGGGCACCACAATTGGTATATTAAAGGTCGTGGTATATGCTGTCCTGTCTGTGGGATAGTGCATATAAAAGATATTTCTTGCTTCTAATGAAAAAATGTAGCGGGTTTCCTCTCTAAGACTATATGTCAAAATTACCAAATGTTTAACATCCAGTAGCTGATGATAAAATAAATCAATGTGCTCTAGAGGTGTTGTTAAACAAAACAAACTGTAACATCGATATAGTGTGGCCATTGGTTTATACCATCACCATGCAGCTCTAACCATAGGACCAATCTCCATACCCAGGGCTTCTAGGATTGTTTTTAAATCCACTAGCCATTGGATCAGTGATTTAAAACATTTACTAGCCACGATTAAAAATTCACTAGCCCTACTTTACTTTAAGTTAATACAATTTTACTAAGTAATAGTAATAATCAGATATGTCATCAAAAGATGGAGATAGAGTTTAAAAACACTAACATTGGGGGGGGGGGGGGGGGGGGGGGGGGGGCAGGATATTCCTATTTACAAAATAGACTTAACTGCAACATTTGACTAAACAAAAGTCACTAGCCATCGGGCATGGCAATAGTAGTTATTTACTAGCCCAACATTGAATATCACTCGCCATGGGAGTGGGGCTACCATAATCTAGAAGCCCTGCCATACCCAACCACCATTATTAAACATTTTGGAGTTTTGGAGTTTTTGTCATAATCCACTTTCATCTGTATATACTATAAGATGACCAAATAATCTTAACGTGTGTTTTTCAGGTGTGCCCCAGAAGCCCTATCGGTGTTAAAGTTCACAAAGAAGGGAGATGTGTGGAGTTTTGGCGTGCTCATGTGGGAAGCTTTCACGCGCGGTGACAAGCCCATACTGGTCAATGAGAAAATGGAGATCATAAGGGAAAAATTGTTTAGCGCCTTAACGAATAACAGACGACTGCCGCAAAAAAACTTAATCCCGACTGCAGCTTACAACATCATGAAAGTCTGCTGGACCCTTGACGCCAACAATAGACCCGATATCAATTCAGTACTGGACAAGATTGAAGGCATGTTGTCGGAATGGATTAATGTAAAAACAAACGACTGAACAACACAAAAAACACAGAGTCATAGATTTTAAGATAATGCTTATCTGTTAAAAAAAATATATAATAAATCAAGTTATAATGGATAAAAAGAAAACCCTAAAAAAAACAATCGAACACCATTAAAATTGAGATCATATGTTTTATAGAAAGAAACAAAGATGTTATTACAGTGGATTTCAATAAACATTGACAGAATGTTACATGATGGATTTCAATAAACATTAACAGGATGGATTTCAAATAAACATTGACAGAATGTTACAGGATGGATTTCAATAAACATTGACAGAATGTTACATGATGGATTTCATTAAACATTGACAGAATGTTACATGATGGCTTTCATTAAACATTGACAGAATGTTACATGATGGATTTCAATAAACATTGACAGAATGTTACATGATAGATTTCAATAAACATTGATAGAATGTTACATGATGAATTTCTATAACAATTGACAGAATGTTACCAGAATGAATTTCTATAAACATTGACAGAATGTTTCCACAATGGATTTCTTTATAAATTTATGGATCTGAACGTTATATTATGGATTTCTATAAACAGTGGCACAATGTTATATAATGGATTTCTATAAACATTGACAGAATGTTACCATAATAGATTTCTTTAAACACTGACAGAATGTTAGCATAATGAATTTCTTTAAACACTGACAGAATGTTAACATAATGAATTTCTATAACACTGACAGAATGTTAACATGAATTTTTGTAAACACTGACAGAATGTTAACATAATGAATTTTTGTAAACACTGACAGAATGTTACCATAATGAATTTCTGTAAACACTGACAGAATGTTACCATAATGAATTTCTGTAAACACTAACAGAATGTTAACATAATGAATTTCTGTAACACTGACAGAATGTTAACATAATGGATTTCTGTAAACACTAACAGAATGTTAACATTATGAATTTTTGTAAACACTAACAGAATGTTAACACAATGAATTTCTTTAAACACTGACATAATGTTAACACAATGAATTTCTGTAAACACTGACATAATGTTAACACAATGAATTTCTGTAAACACTGACATAATGTTAACATAATGAATTTCTGTAAATAACCTGCTAACTTTTGGGCCCATATTTGTAAAGATTTCTTAGCACTACAATATCGTAAAACATGTGTCATGTGTCACAGTGACACCAAAGCCTCCGACAGTTGTACGATACTGTAGTGCTAAGATAATACCCAGGGGCTCCATTTTACAAAGTGATCTTAGCACTAATATCACCTTAAGTGCCTAACCACCGTATGCACTATATTTTGACTGGACTATAAAGTGATTTTTGTGCCAAGATCAGTTCGTAAAATGAGGCCCATGTTATCATCAGTGTACAGGCTGGTGCCAGAGAGAAGACACAGTAGTGACCAGTGAGCTATGACACTAAACAAGTCTGTGTTTTGACGGCAGTTGAGTGATTTTGTTTTTAAAATTGGATCAGGTCTAAAATATTACAGACTTCTCAATATTGCTAATAACTTGGCGACTTGATCAGACTTTCTGCAAGAAAAATTGCCATTTTGCTGGCCAGATTAGGGCCTCCCAAACTTTACTAATCAGATTTTCCTCTAGCCTAAATCATAGGGTAATATTGTTATAAAGAAAGGAAAAAAAAGGTTTATTTAATGATGCCATCAAAACATTTTTATTATAGTTATATGGCGCCGGACATATAGTTAAGCATCACACAGATAATGAAACAGGAAACATACTTCTACCATGCAATGGGCTGCTTTTTTCAATTGGCAGCATGGGGTCTTTTATATGCACCATCCCACAGACAGGATAGTACATACCATGGCCTTTGCTAGACCAGTTGTGAAGGACTGGCTAAAACAAGAAATAGCTCAATGGACCCATCACCGGGGATTGATCCTACACTGTATCAGGTACCTGACCATTACCACTGGGCTACGTCTTGACAAAATATCGTTATAATGCAAACTTCACTTGAAATTCAATTTTGTAACTCGTCTGTGAGACCTTTTATTTATTTTGGCAGTTCTGACTTCAATGAAATCAAAACATGTTGAGACTTGTTTTTGTTTTTTTAATTATTTCAATACATAAGGGGCGGGAAGTAGCTCAGTGGTACAGCGCTCGCCTGATGAGCGAGAGATAGATCTTGGATCGATTCCCCTCGGTGGGCCCATTGGGATATTTCTCGTTCCAGCCAGTGCCCCACAACTGGCGTAACAAAGGCTGTGGTATGTACTATACTGTCTGTGAGATGGTGCATATAAAAGATCCCTTGCTGTTAATTGAAAAGAATAGTCCATGCATTGGCAACATGGGTTTCCTCTCTCAATATCTGTGTGGTCATTAACCATATGTCCAACACCATATAACCGTAAAATAAAATGTGTTGAGTGCATCATTAAATAAAACATTTCCTTCCTTCCAATACATAATAATGTGTAAAATAAGAGTAATCAAGTATGAAGAGGAAGAAGTAACCTGAAAATAAAGCTAGATCAAAGTGGGTAAAAAAACATTGATCATCTTTCGGACATTTTGTTTATGTTTTTGACAAATGGCTAGTACTTTCTGTACCCCTGTTGTGGACTATTATGGTGACGTACAGGATTTTGACAAGTGGCTAGTACTTTCTCCACCCCTGTTGTGGACTTCAGCTACCATGAAATACACGTATATGGTTTATACGAGCCAAAACGCAAGCCAAAGATATATCTGACGCAACAGTTGGACCGCACCACATCTAGTCTTTATGAGCTTTTAGCGCAGTTTTGTTAGGGAGGTTTTATGGGTGTTTTTTTAATATAGAGCAAAATTCAGTGTTTTTTAGTAATGACTCATTCAGTGTGCTAACTCTTGTGTTTACGATTTTTCAAGGTTTGCTCACACCATGAAAAATGCTTGCAGTTGAAGAGTTGGGCTTAAAAAGTGCTTGAATGTTGTAAATATTACTGTTCTAATTCTTATGTTTACGATTTTTCAAGGTTTGCTTACACCATGAAAAATTCTTGCAGTTGTAGAGTAGGGCTTAAAATGTGCTTGAATGTTGTAAATATTACTGTTCTAATTCTTATGTTTACGATTTTTCAAAGTTTGCTCACACCATGAAAAATGCTTGCAGTTGTACAGTGGGGCTTAAAAAGTGCTTGAATGTTAAATAGAGGATACTCCCCTCGTGTCTTGTGATATCATAATTTATCAGCACAAGTTGATAAAAATATGAAATCCGAGGCTTGCCAAGGATTTTATACTTTTATTAACGAGTGCTGATAAATTATGATATCACAAGACACGAGGGGGGTATTCTTTTTATCATCCATTATCATTCTTTTCATTTGCGCCAGTTGTAAACAATGTCAGTAATGTGGATTGTATGTCAGTGGTAGACTCGTTAACTAGCAGAACGGCAGTGGCGTGACGTCACTAATGGTAGATTTAGTGCTGAAACAAACACAGTGACGTAACAAAACATTGTCTTGTGATTAAAATTTGACCAATCAAGATTATAAGAAGCGGAGATATCACAAATTACAGTGCCGGTGATATCTCCTACAAAAGCCTTTAAAGCCGCACACCCTAGTTCCATCCAGCGAAAATAAATTATAATTTGGTTAATCTACAAACCTGTAACACACTTAGATCACGTTTTTATCAAATGGAGTGAAAAAGCAGGTTTTATATCGATAAATACCATGGGAATCCCCATGTCCCAATTGCTTGAAATAATTTTGAAAGTTTGTATTCTGATGTCACCGGTAGATGTCGCTCGAAGCAACAATGCCTACGTCACGACAAAATTCACAGAGTGCGCACAGACTTGGGGTGCGTTCTTTTCACCTCTCCTGGACATGTTCCAACTGTTCTGTCCTGGTTGTATCCCCTCTCCAGATATCGTAGGACTTATTTGTAACGTTTTGTATTGAGATACTTACTTGTCTGAACTTTGTTACTGAAAATGTTCACGAACTGTGAAGAAAAATCTCACAAATGAACAACAAATCGGATGTTGATTGCACGAGAAAACAAACCGAACCAAAATGATAACGGTCACATGGTATACCAACGTCTGTGACATTGAAATAGAAATATCCCGTCTAAAAATAGATTAGACCTTGTCTGCTCAACGGTTTTTTCTCAAACGTGCGTCCTTTTTTCAGAAATACGAAAAATGCATTTTGTGGTATTACAAACACCAGGATTACCAGAATTACCAAAAAACACTTCAGGTGAATGGAAATGTATATTCTAAATAATAAACGGTAATTAAAGTGCAATTTTATTTGTGAAAAAATGGGTTTAATAGCGAAAAACAACGCCGTAATGGTTAACATCTAGCCGTAACTAGGGTGTGTCCCTTTAATGGATGATAAAAATATTAATTTTATGCTTTATTAAAAGTGCTAGTATTTAATGCCCGTCTAGACTGGATTTGTGTAGAAAAATTACATTATGTAATAATGTTGTGTTAATGGTTTTAATATATATTCCAGTTTTTGCTAACTGTTATGTTGATAACAACGGTGGACTGTCACATAGGATGGGTTGTGTATGGTATGTGGGGCGTTCAAATATTACGTAATGCTATTTTTGTCAAATTAGACACCCTCCCTCACCCCTGTAATGCTCCGTTACACCAGAAAAATGTTACATGACACTTGAACACACACACACACACACACACACACACACACACACACACACACACACACTTTCACAAACAAGTCATACGAAGGGTGTTGTCTAATTTTAACATACTGTTTGCAATTTGGGAAAGCGCAAATACGAATTTCAACTCGATTTATAATCGTTATTGTGTGTATACGTCTAGCCATAACTACATACATGAAACATTGGAAAAAAAAAGAGATTTTAGTTCATTTCACCTACCAACCTCCTGTAATGTTATTATAATGTTTGGATCTACATCCATCCACCCCCTCGAACGTTACATAATATTTGAATGGTCACTATGATGTTGACCGACATCCAAAGACAGTTTTGCAAAACTGGAACAACAGATCCTAACACACAATTGTAACCGACATCCAAAGATATCGGTTACAATTGTGTGTTAGGATCTGTTGTTCCAGTTTTGCAAAACTGTTTGTTAAAACTTGTGACTGTGGACATATTATTATGATAATTTAATTAATTATGTATAAAGTGGATACAAGTTGGACTGACACAGTGTGCCACTATAAACAGCTTTAGTCACTGAAATATGTGTTAATTAATAAACTTATGATAATGTTGATCTGGTTTTCAATCATATTGATTGGTTTGACACCCAATAGCCAGCCCATTGGGCTCTTTCTCGCTCCAGCCAGTGCACCACGACTGGTACATCAAAGGCCGTGGTATGTTTTATCCTGTCTGTGGGATGGTGCATATAAAAGATCCCTTGCTGCTAATCGAAAAGAGTAGCCCATGAAGTGGCGACAGCGAGTTTCCTCTCTCAGTATCTGTGTGGTCCTTAACCATATGTCCGACGCCATATAACCGTAAATAAAATGTGTTGAGTGCGTCGTTAAATAAAACATTTCCTTCATTGTTTTTGTGCTGGGGTGTTGTTAAACATTCATTCATTTATTCATTTATGCAAAACTTAATGTTAAAGAGGTGCTTGGGCCAGGCTTTTGGACCGACATGTATATTCAACTATATTTAATGCACATTATACTGCTTAAAATCCCATGTAAAATCACAGAACTGACCAATTAAGAAGTTCCGAAGAAAAGGAAATTATCACTTGGGTTGTCGGTTTTGCTCAAACATACTACTAGACCTACTAGTAGGCTATGCATGTTTTTCTTTTGATTTTTGCAGACAGAAAAATACTGTAACCGTATTTCATGCTGTTGATACACATTGAAATATGTTTAGTTAAATAGTTTATTATTTTATCAGGGCATTATGGGTTTTTTTTAAAGTCATCACAGTGAAGCACCTTTTCTTAAGTCACTACATTTACAGTGTACATACAGCATTAGTTGATAGAAGCCGATGTCACTTCCCTTCCAGGTGCGACAAAACCAAAACAAAATGGCTGTCCCCAGGAATAATCTTTCTTTTTTATTAATTATAAACTTATGCGTTTTTCATTTCTCAGACTGTTAGTATGTGTTGATTGTCTGAGCATGCACCTTATCTACAGGTAAGGCTCATAAGTGAAGTGAGTGTTCCTTTAATGTACACGGTCTTGTTAAACAACATTACTGGATTAGTGTCAGATGATTCAAACGTTCTAAATGTTCTACTTGATCCAGAAGGGCTGAGAGATTGTATACATATACATATTATTTTATGGGGTTTGGTTTTTGAAACACTTTCTTAAGCCAATTATAATAGTGTTGTCATTGGAGGTTGGGGGGGGGGGGGGGGGGGGGAATAATGCAGGAAAAATCCTCGAAACCAAACCATCTATAAACTAGAATTCCCTCAAAGCCAGATGTTTTCCATGGTCTCTTTTTAACTACCAGTCTGGACTGAACCTCTCCAAACGGGATGTATGGCATCACTTAAAACAGGACTTTTTACTTGGTTCTGTGGGGTGGGACGTAGCCCAGTGGTAAAGTACTTGCCTGATGTGCAGTCAGTCTAGGATCAATCCTCACTGACACAGTGGACCCACTGGCTATTTCTCATTCCAACCCAGTGCACCATGACTGGTATATCAAAGGTATGTGCTATCCTGTCTGTGGGATGGTGCATATAAAAGATCCCTTGCTACCAATGGAAACGTAGTGGATTTCGTCTCTCAAACACTATATACAAAAAAAAATTGACATTCAATAGCCGATGATTAATAAATCAATGTGCTCTAGTGGTGCTGTTAAACAAAACTTTTTAACTGTTTTTACATGGTTTTCTGGGTGTCTGGTTTAGCTGGCATGGGAAAAACAATAACACCTAAAAATCCATACAGCTTTCTTTAAACTGTAGTCGCGCAAATATACAAGGAACAAATTCCCTGTACACTGAAGGTGAAATCTTTTTGGATTTGCCAGAATTTTAAGCAAAATTTTTAATTAATTTTTAAGTTAACGCTATAAAACCCGTAATCAAAAATATTTTACACTGGATATTAACTAGGGTTAGTGGCTTTAATATACCGGTCTTGGTGGTGTAGTGGTTGATCTATCAGACATAAGGCTGGTAGGTACTGGGTTCACAGCCTGGTACCGGCTCCTACCCAGAGCGAGTTTTATCGACTCAGTAGGTAGGTGTAAGGCCACTACCACCATCAACAGTCTAGTCTATATCAACAGTTATGGCATGTCACTTTATATGACTCAACTTTTCATGTGACACAATAAATTCCACTAGGGCCTATATTATCAACAGTCTGGTCTATATCAACAGTTATGGCATGTCACTGTATATGACTCAACTTTTCATGTGACACAATATATTCCACTATACCATCAACGGTCTGGTCTATATCAACAGTTATGGCATGTTCATTCTCTTCGGGTATCTCAAGTGTTTCCAGCTGAGACTGTAATAATATCGCTGGCATGAAGTGGCCTTGTCTACTAGACACACGAGACTCCAGGACTGTGTAGTCGCCATGCAAATACACAAATAAGACTGAGCTGGTGGTCAGACTGGCCGGAGTCATTTGCAGTTACCTCCCCTGTCAGCAATATAATTCTGTACATCTTCTTTAAGGCAGAACATGTTACTACACCAGTTTCACCATTGGTGCTTAACCTGTGAAAGAGATTAAAGCTATTTTAGTACTATCCATAACACACTGGATACTATCCACAGAATATTACTGTTTTAGAAATGGGAGACTATAGTATACTTGCCCCGATCTAAAATATTAATATATACAGTCGCTAGTTCAGACTGTAATAATACAGCTGGCATGAAGCCATTATAATTAGCATTATAATTAACATACTAGGTAAATAGTTTGCTCAAAGTTGCACTGTATGACTGCACCTTTAGTACCATGGTGAGCTGATTACAACTTACTGTTTGATGAACTCGTGAATCGATCTTAGCCACGGGATTCTGTCCTGAAAAACAATTTGTTATATTAATTTTTTTTTACTCTTAACAGCTTATAAAATAAAATCTTGATTATTATTACATGTAAATGCATGCAAGAGAAAATGCTGGCAGGATGTTACAATGCTGGTAGAATGTATAAAACGGGTGGGGGTTGGAGAATCACCCTTAAAAAATGCTCTAGATTTGACACACTGATTACATTAGTTGTATAAGAAAATGACCGGCCTCGGTGGTGTTGTGGTTAAGCCATCAGACATAAGGCTGGTAGGTACAGGGTTCGCAGCCTGGTACCGGCTCCCACCCAGAGTGAGTTTTAACGACTCGGTGGGTAGGTGTATGGCCACTACACTGACTTCTCTCTCACTAACCACTACCAACTAATAACCAACCCACTGTTCTGTACAGACATTCCAGATAGCCATATTGGATATAAGCACGAAAATAAGTTGAAAGGAAATAAAATTAGAAAATCTAAGTGAACCTTAAAAAAAAAAAAAATTGAATGAGACAAATACCTAATCAGACTGAGTCAACCTGTCTCACTGGCACTGTGATCATTACAAAAACCTAATCAGACTGACTTACCAAAACTTGAAGGTGTGGGATTCCCTGTCGGTGGACCCATTTGGCTATTTCTCGTTCCAGCCAATGCACCATGACTGGTATATTAACGGCCATGGTATGTGCTGTTCTGTCTGTGAGATGGAGCATATAAAAGATCTCTAGCTGCTAATTGAAAAATGTAGCAGGTTTCTTCTCCAAGACTATATGTCAAAATTACCAAATGTTGGACATCCAACAAATAGCCATTGATTAATAGATCAATGTGCTCTCATTGTGCCATTAAACAAAACAAACTTTAACTTTTAAAGGGTACTTGCTAAATCCTGATTGTTGAACAGTATTTCCCTAAGAATAATTAACCACCATGTGGAGGGGTGGAGAAAAAAAAAAAAAGGAATGGAAGGAAGTAGGATCAAACCACCTCAGTGGATCCATTCAGTTGATTGGATTTTTTTCTCATTCCAACCAGTACACCACAACTGGACAATGGCCGTGGTATGTGCTTTCCTGTATGTGGGAAAGTGCATATAAAAGATTCCTGGCTGCATTAGGAAAAATGTAGCCAGTTTCCTTTGATGACTGTGTGTCCAGGATTACCAAATGTTCGACATCCAATAGCCAATGATTAATTAATCAATGTGTTCCAGTGGTATTGTTAAACAAAACAAACTTTAAAGTTTTCAATTAGCAGCAAGACATCCTTATTATGTACCATCCTACAAACGGGACACAGAACAGTACATACCACATATTTATTACACCATTTGTCGAGCACTGGCTGGAACAATAAACAACCCGATGAGCCCACCAATGAGGATCTTAGATCAACTGTGCATCAAGCAAGCGCTTTACCACTGGGCCACATCTCAATCACAGGTGTCAAGGTCAGGTCAGGTCAGGTCAGGTCAGGTCATAGGGCGTAACATGCATATTCAGAGCAAGCTGTTATAGCACACACCTGTCATGGGTGCAGGTATCGACCCATGCTGGCTCACCAGTCCAGGACAGAAAAAGGGTGGGGTGAATGGGAGGAGGGACTGCCCGCACTGGTATGTGCAAGAGAGCACCAGCAGCCCGACCGGGGTCAATAGCGGGTGGGGACAGGTGTCAAGGATAATAAGGATTCTAACAAGATTTTTAATCTGAACATACATTGCAAACCAAGAGTGCCAGGGGAGGTACATGATATGCCTGTTATGTCGTCATTTAAAAAAAGTAATAAAGTTTATTTTGTTTAACGACACCCTAGAGCACATTGATTAATTAATCATCAGCTATTGGATGTCAAACTGGTAATTCTGACATATAGTTTTAGAGAGGAAACCTGCTACATTTTTCCTAATGCAGCAAAGGATCTTTTATATATGCACTTTCCCACAGACAGGAAAGCACATACCACAGACTTTGACCAGTTGTGGTGCACTGGTTGGAACGAGAAAAACCCCAGTCAGTTGAATGAATCCACTGAGGTGGTTCGATCCTGTGACGCAAGCACTCCAAGCGAGCACTCAACCGACTGAGCTAAATCCCACCCCATCGTCATTCAATGTCAGGAACAAGATTTCTAATAAGACTTCAAATCTGAACATACATTGCAAAAAAAAAACGTATCTATATTACCTCGTCACTCAATGGAATGCCCTGTGACATTTTCCTTTTATTTTCTTCAGAATGAAATTCATCGGCATCTCGAAAAATACAATTCAGCTGAAATAATAAATTTAAAATATATATTTAAAGGTATATAATATTATTATTTATTTAGGTGCAGAAATCCTATCATATGACCCTTCACATAGAAGGAAAATAATCTTAAACCTTACAGTTCGCATTGTTCACATCTCAGGGTGGGGTGGTGGGGGTAGGGTGGTGGGGTATTATGTAACTTGTGGTAAACTTCACCTAAAGTCCGAACCAAATTTTTAACAACTTCGATAAATTACTCTCCTACCTTTAATTACGGTTAGATTTCCCCCAAATTTTGTTCAGACACAAATCATGAAAAAAGAGACCCATTACAGTGACACAGATTTCACATACAAGACTGTAATGATGTCACCAATATCGACTTCGCTGAGATTGCATTGGGCAAAATACATGCACTTTTTTTGCCGTCTGCCATTTTGCTTGTTTATGGAATACTCTTCAAGAGGGGTGGGTCGATATGATGTAATCTAACAACGTCATGACATGCACTAAGGTATAACACACTGATCATGATGTCAGATTAATTACGTCACATACTTAGGCTGCTACCACTCTTTGAATATTCCACCAAAAAGCAAAATGGTAGACGTTGATAAATTGCATGTGTTTTCTCCTAGGAGATCTTAACAAAGTCAATATAGGTCATGTGGTTTCAGTTTAATATGTGGAATCCATGTCAATGTAATGAGGGTTTTTTTCCACGATTTATGTTTGCAAATAAAAAGTGGAGAAAATCTAACCGTAATTAAAGTTAGGAGAGTCATTTATCGTAATTGTTAACGATTTGGTTCGGACTTTAAATGCAATCGAATGATCACCTTCGCAGGGTTCAAACTTCAGAATTTACCACCCACTGCCCACAATTTTGAGCCTCCCTATGGCAATTTTTTTCCCCAGCAAATAAACATGACTGCAAGGTTATTTTGCTTTATTAAGTCAATTTTAAATGTTCAAAATTGTGCATACATTTTTCCAAGTCGTGATCTAGCTCAGTCGGTAGAGCGTTCACCTGAGGTACTTGCATCGTGGGATCGAATCACGTCAGTGGATCCATTCTCTTATGTTTTTTTCTCATCCCAACCAGTTCCCCATGACTGGTATATCAAAGGTCGTGGGTATGTGCTGTCCTGTCTGTGGGATGGTGCATACAAAAGATCCCTTGCAACTATGGAAAAAAGTAGCGGCTTTCCTCTCTAAGACCATATGTCAAAAATTAACAAATGTTTGACATCCAGTAGCCGATGATTAATAAATCAATGTGCTCTAGTGGTGTCATTAAATAAAACAAACTTTAACATTAACATGTAATTTTAGTGATTAAAAATGTTTCATTAGTTTAAAATAGGTTACAATAGTAGCAAACTCAAGACAAATGTAAATAACCAGTTAAAAGACGTCCACCCATCGATAAAAGTAATATACAAAATAATAAACACTAGTTCAATACTTCTATCCATGGTTAAACCATCAGCACTGGTCTGTATGGGTCAAGACAATTTATAATAGTAGGAGTGTTATTAGTTTGTTTGGGGCTGAATTTATATTATTACCCATATGGCTAAAAATATCTTGGTACATATCAAAGTGATACGTCCCACTAGAACGCCAAGTGGGACGTAACACTTTTGACATCACACCATGACATCATCAACTGGTGCACTACAACCTTACAGGAACGTCAACGAAACGAGATGAGTGATATAAATTAAGATCGATTATGGGTAATAAATAGGATATTAAACTCACTACCATTTCGTATCATGGTTATGTCATTGTTTAATATCCTATAAATAGTAGGAGGTTATTTGCTTGTTTGTTTGGGGTTGTTTTGTAGGGGGTTTAAAACCAGTCATTACCTTTTCTGCCAGTGCCATTCCAACTGTTGTCCTGAAAGATAAAACAGTGATGACTGATTGATGGGACAAGTATAATATAACCTCCTTTCAAAACCATCCACCCATCCATTCATCTGTGTACAATATAATTATCAACCAATCCATCCACCCACTAACCCATCTCTATATAATCCATCCATCCACCCATTATCCATCCATCTTTCTACAATGTATCCATCGATCCATCCACCCGCTTTTCCATGTTTACAATGTATCCATCCATCCACCCACAAGATACCCACCCACCCAATACCCACTAATCCTTCCACCCAAACCACTCACCCATCCATCCATTTTCTGCATTTTCCCTAGAAATTTGGCAAGGCATGGTAGACCAAATGCTTAAATTAGAACATTTTCACCATTTTCAGAACACTTTTTTTTTTTAAATACATAAAATTAACTAAAATAAAAATAAATCTAATTAATGTGCTTGATTTAATAAATAAATGGCAAAATATATTACAGGGATATTTTATTAATTAATAATACATTTTCCGAGTGTTTTATAAAGGCAATTTTAAAACTAATTATTGAACAAGGCTTGTTTGCTCTCAGGGCAGCATTGAGCTGATTAAAGGTCCTCAATCGAAGAAAGAAAGAAATGTTTTATTTAACGATGCACTCAACACATTTTATTTATGGTTATATGGCATCAGATAGGACCACCTACTTCTTGAGAGGAAACCCGCTGTCGCCAACTACATGGGCTACTCTTTCCGATTAGCAGCAAGGGATCTTTTATTTACGTTTCCCACAGGCAGGATAGCACAAACCATGGCCTTTGTTGAACCAGTTATGGATCACTGGTCGGTGCAAGTGGTTTGGAGTCGGTATCTGGATTAAAAATCCCATGCCTCGACTGAGTTCCGAACCCAGTACATACCAGCCTGTAGACCGATGGCCTAACCACGACGCCACTGAGGCCGGTAGGTCCACAATCATGGCACATTATTAATACACAGTATATAAAAAAAACAAAAAAAACAAAGATTACATTATTAACCATTAAAAAAAAAAAATACCACCCCAATTATTAATAAAGCGACTTTTTATAAAACGCTCGGGGGGGAAAAAACACTGATCCAATCGATTTGACCTGTATCTGACCTGTGACGTAGCATCAGGTGAATTCCACTCATTCATTAGTAGGTTAGCATGGCGACAGCATGTAATAATTCTTCGGAAAATAGCTCATTCTTAGCAGACGTTAGTTTGGACATTTCGGACTTGTCGCATTTGTCTATTTATTCTAATGCTACCTCGATTGGTGAGGAAGAAGGAGAAAATCCGTTAGGGGTACTTCCCTATCAGTTTGAACCGTAGTACACCGACGATGATCTGTCGAGCTAAATGCGGTCAGCCTATTTGCAGCCCGTAGCTCGGACGTCGCCCGGAGACAAAAACAAAGCCTGAATGTTAATGCCGAGGTGTACATTGTTCATATTTGGCACAAAGATACACCTCAACATGATGCATTTATATATGTTAAAAAAATAAATGTAGGAAAAATATTTTTTATAAAAAATACTAATTAATATTAACTGATGACTGGATAGCATTTAAATAATTAATGTATTGCAATTATTATTAAAAACAACAAATACACATACATACATTAAATATGTTTTTAAAAAACATCATTAAATATATTAAAGAAGGCGCATTCATTGTCAGTCTAATCATTACTTGGTTATAGACATCTACGATTGGTACCTGTTTCGTTTACAAAATATGAAAATAGACGATTTTATTGTTCGAAGTTAATCCTTTAATTGGTTAACTAGTCTTATTTCGCAGACATCGGTAGCTCAGACAGCATGTGACACAGTCGGCTCACTACGAGATAAAGGAATCTAAGTGTGTACTGCCAATATGCTACAGTATCTGTGATTATGTAATGTCATTGTAAAGAGGTGTTTTCAGACGTCGGATGCACGTTTGTTCCTAATTTGCTGTGTCAGTGTCGGGAGGTGTGAATTCCGTTGCAATGAACAGAATAACACTGATGTACATTTGTTCCCGCCAATTTGTGGTTGGATGGTGTAAATGTCGCAGTAACGACGGTCGCTGTAATGAGGTCTTACTGTATATGTTAAAACAATAAATGTAGGAAAAATAAAAAAAATTAGAAAAAATCGCATTAACATTCGGTAGGCCTATCTGTTTTTGTCTTCGGGCGATGTTCGGGATATCGTTAGGTACAGCCCGAACATGAAAAATGCAATTCTTTAAAAAAAATAAAAAATTCCTACATTTTTTTTTTTTTTACGTTTTTGATAAATGTAGACCTTTAAGACGAGATGGTGCTAGATGGTGTTGCACCATGCTTAAACAAGTTAAGAAAAACACTACACATTATTTACTTTACATATTATAATTTATATGGCACTACTAGTTAAACCTTTTATTGTAATGCCCTATTAACCCCTGCAGACTGCATCAAAAGAAGCAGCAGCTAATTAACCCATGGATGCAAAGTGCTACTGTAAATAAGTGTTAATTGGTCTTAGAGCCAACAGCTTTACAACAAACAAACAATCCATTACAAAAGCAATAAACAGGTGTTGCTATTAACAAATGTAACATACATCAGTGTTTTATTCCAGTAATTAATAATTATACTTTTCTCTTATCCCTGCAAATGCAAGACAGATTTAGTCCACATCAGAAAGTTGTGTAGAATAGTGGGTGTGGGTGTGGGTAATTTTTGGTATGCTTCCATCAGAGAACTATTCATGTAGTTTCAGAAATATATTTTTTGTTTTAAATCCTGCATTATAAATTTTACTTTGTTAATTTGTAGCATTACATTTTATTTGACACATGAAACTAAAAACCAACAGTAAGAAAGTGTAGTTTATTTATGATAAAATGGTCAAATAAAAAACGTAACTTTTTCAACCATCTTTGTCTGTTCATGTAAACTAATCGATTGTGACAAGTGACATTTCTAGGGGGATTCAGGTCATGCTACCCCAGAAAAATATATATATTAAAGAATAAAGAAGGAAGGATATGTTTTATTTAACGATGCACTCAACACATTTTATTCACGGTTATATGACATCAGACACATGATTAAGGACCACACAGATATTGAGAGAGGAAACCTACTGTCGCCACTTCGTAGGCTACTCTTTTCGATTAGCAGCAAGGGATCTTTTATGTGCACCATTCCACAGACAGGGTAGTACATACCACAGCCTTTGATATACCAGTCGTGGTGCACTGGCTAGAACGATATTAAAGAATAAATAAATATAATATATGCTTTGAACAGGGGAGTGGGGCTTTCAACCAACAAAAGCCTTGTGTTTCAGGTAAACATATTATAATGCCTGATAATGAACTTTTGAATTCTGTGGGCTATATATTTAAATGTTGCACCCAAATCCCTGAATATTGCAGACACCTTTCAAAATCACGGCATCCCTCCCAAGACAATTCTTGCATCTGCCCCTGCAGTGGGCTATTGACGGATTCAAGCTAGAGTGCTCTAGTGGTGGTGTAAACAAAACAAACTTTTTCTAAAAAATTTGCATCCGTGCCCGAGTGTATTAGCTATAACATTTCAACTTATTTTCGTGCTTATATCCAATTAAGGTTCAAGCACGCTGTCCTGGGCACACACCTCGGCTATCCGGGGTGTCTGTCCAGGACAGAAGGTTAGTTATTAATGGTTAGTGAGATTGAGTTAGGTGTAGTGGTCTTACAACTACCCACCGAGTCGTTAAAACTCGCTCTGGGAGGGAGCCGGTACAGGGTTGCGAACCCTGTACCTACCAGCCTGTAGTCCGATGAGCTTAACCACGACACCACCGAGGTCGGTTAGCTATTGCTCTACTCGTTTACTATTAAGTGTGGTGGTATCGCCGCAGGTTCTAACGTGACGCAACGATAGCTCTGAGGGCAAGGACCTATCAGTGTACGGCGGGAACAACGTTCCGCCCCGCTGATTTTGAATCATGTGAACACGAGGTGAGCGCATACTTCCCACAGCCGCAGACGCCCATCAAAACGAGGATCATTCTGCGACTGACGACGTCGGCGACGACGATGACAACACTGCTGTCAGTTCGGCCGTGGTGACAGTTTTATATACACACAAAACACACTATGCGGAGGCCCGCAAGTCGGCGTGGAATTCCGCCGGCAAAAAACAGAAATTCGCATCCTTGGCCTAATCCCAATATGCATGTTGCTTTTTTCCTATTATAGCCTGACAAGAGTGGAGGCCCAATAGAAATTAATAGAACAGGATGATGATAATTATAATGAGGGTTTTAAAAGCGTAAGCGTACAAGAAAGGTGGTAGGGGTTGGCAAACTGCACCCACCCACCCCAGTGCTGGAGCAAAACATCAGATTCTGGCAAAAATTATACAGATATTCAGGCAAAATGGGTAAATCCGAAAGCTTTTTACCATGTACATGTATTAAATACCATCATTCAACCTTCAAAATTAGTTTTAATCCATGTAAAAATGCGTAGTGATTCGTTTGCAACCCTATATAGCTGTTTGGTAGTGATGCTAAAATGATTGAATGATTTTTTTCCAGATTCGGGCATTTTCGTTTAATTCGGGCAAAAACCAGCCTTACCCCCCCCCCCCCCCCCCCGTGCAAAAGTGGGAGCGCGTACGCCTGTCTTTAAAGTTTTATTAGTGGTCTTACACCTACCCATGGGTCGTTAAAAGTCGCTCTAGGTGGGAGCCGGTACCAGGCTGCGAACCCTGTACCTAACCACGACACCACCAAGACCGGTCATTAGTAGCAAATTAAGGGATCTTTTTATATGCGCCATCCCACAGACAGGACAGCACATACCACTGCCTTTGTTGCACTGATTGGAACAAAAAAATAGCTCAGTGAGCCCACGGGAATCGATCCTAGACCGGCCGCACATCAGGCGAACGTTTTACCACCGGGTTATGTCCCGCTGTCAAAGAAATTAAAAACTTGCGCGTGTGCAGGGATTTCAGCGGGGCTGGGGTTATAGACTGTGTTAAGCGAAGTTTATATAGGGCCATGCTCCCCCCAGAAATACATTTCAATTTGTTTTAAGCTTGGGCAAGTAAGGGTTTTGACCTTCAATACCCTCCCCCTGCACATGCACCCGATTCCTCTCTAAGATTATATGTCAAATTACCAAATGTTAGACGTCCACAGGGCCGTAGCTAGGATTTTTTGTTGGGGTGGGGGGGGGGGGGAACTGAGTAGTTAATAGTCTAAAACTCCTTAAACAGTTAAGAAGAGAATTTTCTTTAAGTTTCTATAGTGCTTTTCGGATTTTTTTCGCGGGGGGGTAACTGCCCGCCTTGCCCCCCCCCCCCCCCCCGCTACAACAGATGGAAGGAAGGATAGGATATGTTTTATTTAACGACGCACTCAACACATTTTATTTACAGTTGTATGGGGTCGGATGATTATTAAATCAATATGCTTTATCTTTGACGTCGTCAAACAACCCCCCTCCCCAACTTTACCCTTTCCAAACGAAATAATATTTATTTGAATTTGTCGATTTTAACACGTAAAATTAAGAAGTGAAAACGTTCATTGTCTACTTTAGTATATTTTATTTTTAAAATATATACATGATTAATGTGTTACTAGTATACAAACTAAACTTTGAAAGTTCTACTAACACTTTATAAAATATCAGTTCAGAAATAGGAAGGTACGACTGTCGATAATACGTTGTCAAGATCAAACCGGTTTAACTGAAGACTCTAGTACCGTATCGTCAACCGAACGTTCTTCGTACAGCGCAAGATTTCTCTTTTAATTTTTTGAGACAAACCCTACAATTTGAAATCGGCAAACGCACGTGTTAACTGAAACTGACAACAGGCTGTCCATTCATAGCGAACACACATGACTTTTGTAAAAGTGCATTTGAGCTTGTATTTCACATTTGTACATGATGTTATAATATGGTAACCAAAGAATGTAACTTTAACCCGCGCGTGTCAACATTTTTTAATTTTCTTCAAATTTTCCAGTTGCTAATGTACAGCGCCATCTATACCAGAAATAATGCCTCAAATGACAATTATTGTGACACATCATGACATTGAGGTCATTTGGGGGTAAAGTCAAAGTCATAAAAGTTGGCTATATAGAAAATGTGATGGGAAACATTTACTAGTAGGGTACTAGGGGCAAATGAGGGGGCATCATGGTTAATGAAGAGAGACAAAGACAATGACGAGGAGAGCGTAAAAAACAACAATCACCAACAAATAGAACTACAAAACAACAACAACAACAACAAACAAAGCCGACTATTTATTATTATTATTTATTTTTATTTTATTTATTTATCAGTGGCGGATTACCGAAAATCCATTTCGGGGCGTGGGCCCAATGACATGAGGCGGAATGCCAAGGGAACTTTGGGGGAGGTTCGGAGGGAGGGGGGTGAAAATGAATATATAATAAAATTATAACTGTCGCAAAATTTAGGGGGGCGGGCCCCTGACCCCCCTAAATCTGCCTCTGATTCTTTATTTCTTTATTTTATTATTATTATTATTATTTATTTATTTATTTATTTATTTATTTATTTATTTATTTATTTTTTATTATTATTTATTATTATTACATTTTTTTTTTTTTGGGGGGGGGGGAGGGGGCAGGGACTTTAAAACAAACTTTAGATGTTAGAACAGTCGAAAGCACACCACATACACACAGACTTTAGACATAATACTTTTGAGGTTCAAACAACAAACCAAGCAATCTGTCTGGGATCGATTCCCGTCGGTGGGCGCATTGAACTACTTCTCGTTCCAGCCAGAGCATCACGTCTGGTATATCCAAGGCCGTGGTATGTGCTATCCTGTATGTGTATATAACAGATCCCTTGGTACTAATGAAAAAAAATGTACCAGGTTTTTTCTCTAAGAAACCAAATGTTTGACATCCAGTAGCTGATAATTTATAAGTCAGTGTGCTCTAGTGGTGTCGTTAAACAAAACAAACTTTAACTGAGTTCAACCAGAGGTAGCGTACAATGGTTTAACGGACTGCTTTGTAAAATTAATACTTGTTATTAAATGTTATTACTAAGTATATCATAATGTTACATAGTTACACCAATATGTCATACAACGTTCATTTGTTTAGACGATTTTACTTTGCTAGATGTGTTTGTTTGTTTTGTTTTGTTTGTTTGTTTGTTTGTTTGTTTGTTTGTTTTGTTTTTTGTGTAAATTTCAGACGAAATATTTCTTACGAATTGTTTTTTAATTAAATTTATTTTTTCTTCTTTTTTGTTTTGAGGTTTTCTTTGTGTGTGTGTGTGTAGTTTTGGTGTATTTTTTTTTTTGCTTTTGTGTTTGCTTTTTGAAAGACAAAATAACAATGATATTCATTTAATATATACCGCCGGATATTGAACGAGTTACCAGTTATTATCAAATTTATATCCCGAGTAAAATAATTTTACTTTATCATGAGGGACAATTATAATTTATTTTCCTGTTTATGTTTGTGATCCAACCACGTTGCCCTGTACACAAAACAAAATTCGGAATTCTACCAACTGGTCTCAAAACGTTGATTCAATAAACGCTTGGGACGAGAAAGATTAATTTAGGCTAGGGACACTTGCTTTAAAGCGTGACCCCTGAGCGTCATGTGACCTGCTCCATCTTGAATACGGCGAGTTGTGGATTTCATCGACCGAATGCTTCTGCGGCCAGCGTCACTGTTTTAAAAACCGCATATTTCTGCTTGTTGGCTAAAACTGTGAAAAAATGTTCCGCAAAAGGAGTACGAAAAGCGACCTGCAGACGGAGTACACCTGCAGTATCCGTTTTCTGGACGACTCTGAACCCATCCAGTTGAGTTTCAAGGTAAGTTTGGCGGTGTTTCGGTTAGTTACAGTGAACTTATCTTGTCGGTGCGATCGATTTTTTGTTCTCCTACAGAGATAAGCTTCCTTAATTGCCGATCTCCACGTCACGTATCACTTCACTCCCTATTCCTTGACCTCCCTTTAACTCCTCACCCTTGTACTCATCAAAAATTAAAACATTTTAAAGAGTATTTTAACGCAAGAGAAACGGCGGAGAGATGCTTTAGTGTAAAGTGGACTATAAACATAGCATCTGTTGAGGAGCTGGGTTTGCCCAGTTCACGACAGCTGTGCTCCTTTTGTTGTTCAAATATTTGGATCTATTGACATTTTATAGCTCGTAACTTGGGTCAAATTTAGAATCTCTCTCTTTCTCTTGTCTGTCTGTCTGTCTGTGTCTCATTTTCTCTCTCCCTCTCCCCCTATCTCTCATTTTCTCTCTCCCTCTCCTCTCTCTCTCTCTCTCTCTCTCTCTCTCTCTCTCTCTCTCTCTCTCTCTCTCTCTCTCTCTCTCTCTCTCTCTCTCTCTCTCTCTCTCTCTCTCTCTCCAGTGGTTTTGGGTATGGCACTATGAAATTGAATGCAACCACAGTCAGCAGGGACTATGGGGGTCCTCCCCCAGAAAGAAAATCGGTTAGATTTAGGGTTAAGGTTAAGAAAATCATACAGTAATGATAAGAGCACTTGATTAATTTTGTCAAAAGGTTAACTTAAAAAAATAAAATTTGCAAAACAATTTGGGTATGGCACCATACCCGTTTTACCCTCTGGCAGAAACCCTGCTCTCATTCTCTATCCCTCTCATTCTCTATCTCCCTCTCATTTTCTCTCTCTCCCTCTCATTTTCTCTCTCTCATTCTCTCTCCCTTCCACACTCTCTCTCTCTCTCTCTCTCTCTCTCTCTCTCTCTCTCTCTCTCTCTCTCTCTCTCTCTCTCTCTCTCTCTCTCGATCGATCGATCGATCTCCGTCAGTTGGCCCATTGGGCTATTTCTCGTTCCAGGTATGTGCTATTCTGTCTGTGGGATGGTGCATATAAAAGATCCCTTGTTACTAATCGGAAAGAGTAGCCCATAAAGTGGCGACAGCGGGTTTCATCTCTCAATATCTGTGTGGTCCTTAACCATATGTCCGATGCCATATAACTGTAATTAAAATGTGTTGAATGCGACGTTAAATGAAATTTAACTCAACACTCAACACATTTTATTTATGGCGGTTATGTGGAGTAAGACATATGTTTAAGGACCACACAGATATTGAGAGAGGAAACCCACTGTCGCCACTTCATGGGCTACTCTTTTCGATTACACCTTTGTTAGACCAGTTGTGGAGCACTGGCTGGAATGAGAAATAGTGCAATGGGTCCACCGACAGGGATCGATCCTGGATCGACCTCGCATCAAGGGAACACTTTACCACTGGTGTAACAAAGGCCGTGGTATGTACTATCCTGTCTGTGGGATGGTGCATATAAAAGATCCCTTGCTGCTAATCTAAAAGAGTAGCCCATGAAGTGGTGACAGCGGGTTTCCTCTCTCAATATCTGTGTGGTCCTTAACCATATGTCTGATGCCATATAACCGTAAATAAAATGTGTTGAGTGTGTTGTTAAATGAAACATTTTCTTCCCCTTCTTGTGTGCTAGATGTAATAGCTGAACAAGGGAGTACATGACATGTATGTAGCTGTGGCATATGACTAGCTGTGATATGACAATGATGCTGTGTTATGACCTATGTAATAACAATGTAAACTATGTGACATATGTAATAACTATGTAGCTGTGACATATTAATACTGTACCTGTGATTAGCTGTGACATGATTATAAATGTATATGTAGCTGTGACATGACTATTGCTATGACATATGAATGTATATATATATGTGACATGAATATGTAGCTGCAGGGATCGATTTTGGCCCACGGCACTACGGCTATTGCCATAGGTGCCCTTGTTACTGGACGCAGTGCCCTGATAAATTGGACTGTGTCCACGGCCATAAGTAGCCGTGGTTGCCTTCCTTGTATGCCCTAGTGCCCTTCTCATGCCTGGTACCAACTAAATTGAACTTTGCAGCATTTGTCTCTTGCCGTGTATTCATCCATAAGAACAGAAATCCAAAGAAATTATTGCCGACTCTCAGACACGCAATTTCGATGGGCGCAGCCATATTGTTATTGTTTACAAGCCACAGATCCGAGAACCACGTGGTCGCTGAGAAGTAACTGCGCAGTCGCTCTATAAAGACTGTTCTGCGCAGGGAAGATCACATGGGAGAAAAGGCGAAATAGACTGCTATTGCTTTAATAATAATCATTTACTGAATTAATGGACTTTTTATTATTAAAATTTTGAAATATAAATATTTATGTCAGGACTAAATATTTTTTTCTGTGCTCAGGTCAAAAGGGTATAAATTATAAAATAAAGTATTTCCCTAAAAGAGGGAATTTTTGATTGAGCAATTGATTGGCTCCAAAATAAAAACAATACCGGCTACAAGGGAATTACAAAGCCAAGATCTAAAAGCGATAATGGGAGAAACGCACTTTTTTATAGGACGTTTCACGGTGACGTCACGCGCCGAGTCACGTGATCGACTGAAGCCATTTGGCTGGCAAAACACTGTAAACTGTCTGTATTGCTATGTATTTCAAGTTTTTTTTCAAAATATAAAGAGTAAATCTGGTTATAAAAAAGGGAAAAATGAAGATAAACTGTAGTGAATTGCCAGTTTGAATCAAAATTTGAAAAACCTATTACAATTAGTTTTCAAATTTTGCTAAAATCAACGATTTACTACCGTTTTTCTTCTGTTTCACTTAGTTTTAGTCTTAAAATTACTCGTTTGTTGAGAAAAAAATCATCACTTACTTTATTTCATTCATTGTGTGTCCTGTGGAATGGAACCTCATCTCTCACTCACATCAGTGAAAACTTTACAGAAAGTGGCCTTGGTGCCCTACCCTTGAAAGAAATGTTGCCCTTGGTGCCCTGCCCACTGGCCTTGGTGCCCCAAAAATGTCCTCAAACCCAAAGCCAAAATGGCCGTGCCCTGAATTTTTTTTAATTCTACCCCTGTAGCTGTGACATGACTGGTTTTGCACAAAATTCACATGCACAATTATATTGAAGAATGAAAATATTGATTATTTTCTCAAGCATTTGTCAAACACTGGTTGTAGCTTTGTGATACATAGTTGTAATTCTGTGATACAGTTGTAGCTCTTTGATAATAGTTGTAGCTGTGATACATAGTTATAACTGAATACATATTTGTAACTGTGATACTTAGTTGTAACTGTGATCATATTTGTAACTGATCATATTTGTTTCTCTGATAGTGGTTGTAGCTCTGATAGTGGTTGTAATTTATAGATGTAGTTGTGATAGTAATTTTAGCTGTGACTCATGATTGTAAGCATGATACATACATGGTTGTAGCTGTGACACATGTAGTTCTAGTTGTGATAGTTGCAGCTGTGACACATAGTTGGAGCTGTGACACATAGTTGTAGTGATTGTACACAGTTATAGTGGCTGTGATACATAATCATAGTTGTAGGTGTGATACATAATCATAGTTGTAGGTGTGATATTTAGTTGTAGATATGTCCGTACTCACACACACACACACACACACACACACATACACACACACACACATATGTGACGTGGCATGCCACATTGCTGGTTGCTATTGTATGTACACATGCTCAGTGAATGGACTGCCTGTATTTAGCAAGTTATTGATTGTCGCCAAGACTTCACGTAGTGTCTTGTGCCACTTCCTGCAATCAATGTCTAATATTAGATCCTCTGTTGAGAACATTGATTATATCTGCTGTAAGATGGCAGTGCCATTGTGGCCAGATGGTCAGGTAATTTATTGAGATTACTGGACGATGCTGGACAGGAGACTGCTTTCCTTCCAGTAATTACTTATTGTACATGGTCGGACATGGCCGAGACAACCATTTCTGTTTCCAGAACACTGATACATAAGCCATATGTAATTTTAGGTCTATCTCTGGTACTCATCAAATTCGCCAAAATACAAATTTTGAAAGCAATTGGTGATTTTTATTTTAATTTGGCAAAATCATTTTAGGTAATAACTGACATGTTTTAGAAAATAACTGTTGATTTCTGCAATTTTTGGAGTTTAATAAACAATTTGGCAAATTTTTTTGGCTCACCTAGAGCTAGCCTTGAATTTATATGTGTTCGTATGTGCAGCATGGTAAATATTTATGGGTGGATTGTGACTTATGTAGTGTTATGACACTGCATGTACCTGTAATATAACGTGACAGATGAACATACGGCCATTATAAATTAAATGATAGATTTTCACCCTAATTTTATTTTTCGTTTTGTTTTTTTAAATGGGAATATTGATGATATTTTATTTTTTATTTTATATTTTGAGGACATTGCAAATACCATACAGGAAGAATTTTATACCCCCCCCCCCCCATCCCCCAATTTAAAAAACCCCAAACAGGAAGGCATTTATGGTTGATATGGGCAGAGATGAAAAACTAATATTTATTTTATAATGGCCTAAATAGTACAGCTTTGTTTAGTCTGCCTCTGTTATAGATGGATCTCAAAATATTAGTTTTGTGGTAAATAATGGAATCTGTTCATGAGAAATTATCGCAGCTGTTCTGTCCTGGATCTGATGAGTGAAAACTTTATTTAAACTATATACAGCAGGGGGCAGAATAGGGCAGATCCATGAAGATGTTTTGACACATCTCTTTGTTTTGACACCGCTCTTTGTTTTGACACATCTCTTTGTTTTGACACATCTCTTTGTAAGGCTAAAATCAAAATTTATCGTCCATTAAAAGCTTTTATAAGATATTGCTGGCTCTATAATTTGCGATGTCTCCTGTGATATTCTCCAAGGAGATGTCGCGTCTTTTGTTACATCACTGTGTATGTTTCAGTGCTAAACCTACCATTAGTGATGTCACGGCACTGTCGTTCTGCTAGTTTAACAAGTCTACCACTGCCACATATAGTGACATTCAACCCACAATACTGACATTGTTCACAATTGTCATAAATGAAAATAATGATAATGGATGCTAAAAAGAATACCCCCTCTCGGGTCTTGTGATATCATAATTTATCAACTCGTGCTGATAAATTATGATATCACAAGACACTCAGGGAGTATCCTTTATATGTTAATTGTAAATCATACTGAGACTTATTCACACACATTTCTTCTGAAACCCACCCACCCAAAGAAGGAAACCTCCAAAAAACAAAACTGCCAACAACTTAAGTACATATATTTAAAAAAAAAAAAGAGAGAGAGATACAAATTTAAATAGTTGTTAGATTTTAAAAAAGGGGGGAAAAATAATTGCAACCTCCACCCGACCCCCTCTTATTTTAAATAAAAGAATTATAAAAATTAAATAATACAATAATTACGTACATGCAATTTAATATTTGCAGTATACCTGTTAATAGTAATACAAATTGTTTTACATTTTGAAACAGTCCTAAGACTTGAAACTCGCATTGCTCTTTCATGCATATGGTATTTGCACAGTGGGCTCCTCCCTCAGAACAACACTGCATGCTGGGATATTACAAATATGTGACTGTAGCACGTGGAAACACTTTATACATTTGAGTAGGTGTTGTTACAAGCACTTGAAATGAAGGCACATGTTACGTTTGGTTCACTCCCTTCCAGTGTGATTAATATACACGTCGGTACCACAGACTTATTACACATACATCTGTAATATACAGCAATATATTACACATTGAATTTAAGATTATTAACATAGTTTCCTGTCACCACTGAACTGTACCCCCTACAAAATTAGAGAAAAGTCTTGGTCAAATTAAGTTTAATTTTTTTTTTTTTTTTGACTTTAATGGCACAATATTCAGATGTTTGGGCAATTGTTCAGCATGATTGTTAGGGTTCCAGTGTTATCACATGGGGTTGGTGGGGGTGAGATGCACCATAAATTATTTTATGCTGGTTTGTCTACACATATTGTTTCCTGTGTTTGTCTGTTTCAAATAGAATTTAATTTTTTGCATGTAAAACAGCTCCGTCTGTCACCACTATCCCTAAAATTAGATTTTGAAAATGTATTCCAAATTTGTGGCAAATTCTTTGTTCTTATAAAAATATACATAAAGATTAATTATTTAATTTTATTTCCATGAATTCTCGTTAAATTGGGAAGCAAAAAATTAGAATCCCTTTTCTCCCTATTAATACACCAGTCATTTGACCACATGGGTTCTAAATCATGCTTAAACAGTACCCATAGTATGCTAGCAAGACTACAAAGGTACAATGTTCAGCACATTGACAGTAATATCTCGGTGACTAGATTGCCTACGTGCGTGTATTTACCATGCAAACATGAAGACTGCAAATAACAGGCTACTAGTATGTGATGTCACACTGGGAAACCATGTCGAATGGTATTTGTTCAAGTGTTCACTGAGGTTACTGGTAAATTGCTGAATCTGTTGTAAGATGCTGTACAAATCTTCCCCCATTGTCAGTGACAAAAGCAGGTATTAAGTAAAGTGTATGCGCGCACATGAACGTACAAATCACCTTCATCAAGTCGAAAAAGACATATAGATGTGTTGGACGATATGTTTACCTGTAAGCATGGCCCGTGCTTATAAAACTTAAAGTCTAGACTTTAATAAAGTCCAGACTTTAACAAATGCTATTTGAATGGCGTTGCCATGACGTTAAAGTCTGGACTTGATTAAAGTCTGCACTTTAAGGTTTATAAGCACAGGGCTATATGATTTAATTGATTTGCATCGACTCTAGTTACAAGTAGTTCTATGAGGCACTGTAAAATATTTACCATTTGTAAAGGGCTGGGGTGAATAAACTATTATTGAAAGTTATTAATATGTTGCAACAAGCAGCATACAAATTATCATTAACCCTTTCAATAGTTTCATAGCGTGACGGCACATGCCTCACCATGTCATCAACTTAATTATGTTGTGGGTATGTGATGTTTGACATCACATAAAGGCATTGCCCATGAGGCCACTTAAGCACAGATACAAAAACAAAAAAACCTTGTTAGATTTCATGTTACTATTAAACGTTTTTCTTAAATGATTAATTTTGGCTAATCCATACTATACGCCCGCCTTCATGTATGATGTCTACCTGTACAAGATTCAACCGTGTCTACTGATTCGTTAATTAATACAGGTATTAGGGGTGGGACGTAGCCCCGTGGTAAAGTGTTCGCCTGTTGCGCAGACAGTCTAGGATCAATTCTTGTTGATGGGCCCATTGAGCTATTTCTCATTCCAGCCAGTGCACCATCAAAGGCCATGGTTTCTGCTATCCTGTCTGTTGGATGGTGCATATAAAATATCCATTGCTACTAAGACTATTATGTCAGAGACCAAATGTTTGACATCCAATAGCCGATGATTAATAAATCAATGTGCTCTAGTGGTGTCGTTAATCACATCAAACTTTTAACTTTTCCTTTCCAAGACTATATGTCAAAATTACCCAATGTTTGACACCCAATAGCCATTGATTAATAAATCAGTGTGCTCTAGTGGTGTCGTTAAACACAGCAAACTTTTAACTTTTCCTTTCCAAGACTATATGTCAAAATTACCCAATGTTTGACACCCAAATAGCTGTTGATTAATAAATCAATGTGCCCTAGTGGTGTCGTTAAACAGCAAACTTTTAAGTTTTCCTTTCCAAGACTATATGTCAAAATTACCCAATGTTTGACACCCAATTGCCGATAATTAATAAATCAATGTGCTCTAGTGGTGTCGTCAACTTGAACTTTTAACTACACCTGTCTGCAGAAGGTTCATACATGCCAATTCCTAAATAAGCATGTCTGTGTAGCTCCTATCTAAGAGTGTGTAACTCATCACAGTTTGGGCAAAACATGCTAATAACTCACATTCTTTGAGTTAAATGGGTCTATTTAAAGCCGCGGTTTCCTCCTGCACCAAAAAACATCACACGCATGCAGTGGCAATCGCTCACTTAGTCTCCAATTTCGTGAAAACTTCACGTATTAGGCAGCAGCTCTTTGATTTGCCCATATTAGTTCTGCATGGTTGATAATGAGGTAATTCATTGTACGAACACAGCAATAGATCAAATAAAACCATTTTACATAAATTATAAATTTAGTTGGTGGTTGTTGTGGGTAGTGGTGGTGGTGGTGGTAGTGTTGTTGTTGTTGTTGTTGTATATACCTACAGACATGTGTATGAATCAATTGAAAAAAACCCCTATTATTTACATATATATACATTGTTTGGTGGTTGTTGATATTTTTTATTGTTGTTACTTTTGTTACAAATTTCAGGGCATTAATAGTGAAGATTGATAATTATTGTTTGATTTCTGCTTAATAAATCTGAATACTGCCAACAGCAAAGTGAGGAAATTCTATTCAATGTTAATTTTAACCACTACCTGTAGAGTACACCTGTCTACCTGTCGGTAAGCACAGACTTCACCGTCAAAGAGAGAGGGAGGGGAGTTATTAATTGCTCCCCTAACTTAGATTACGGTGAGTCATTTTAAAAGATATTACAATACTGACACCATATAAATTCACATGCTGTATGAGCTATAATATTTAATACGTTAAATTTGCACATGCATTTAAAAAAAAAAAAAAAATGAAACATGTATTTTGTATTAGAAACTCCAGGATGACCAGAAACACTTCGATTGAATGGAAATGGATAACCTAAACAATAAAATATAAGTAAAGTTTGTTTTTAACGATCATATAAATGGCTGTAATAGTAAAAAATATGTCTAAGTGTGTTAAAACTAGGGTCTGTCACTTTGAGTAGTCCTTAATTTCAGGGATGAGACGTAGGCCAGTGGTAAAGTGCTAGCTTGATGTCGGTGTGGGATCGATCCCCATCGGTGGGCCCAATGGGCTATTTCTCTTTCCAGCCAGTGCATATAAAAGATCCTTTGCTGCTAATTGAAAAGAGTAGCCCATGAAGTGGCAACAGCGGGTTTCCTTTCTCAATATCTGTGTGATCCGTAACCATATGCCTGATGCCATATAACTGTAAATAAAATGTGTTGAGTGCATTGTTAAATGAAACATTTCCTTCATGAATTTCAGTACATGAACAAGCAGGTACCTGTACATGTGTACATGTGTGTTTAGGCCTGCACTATGGGCATGTTTATGGTTATTATCCACATTGTTCAACATAACCAAGTGAATAAATATCATATGAAGCACACATGTAATAACAAGTGTAATGACGTAATTTTAAGAAGCATTAGTTGCTGTCCTCGGTCCTAGCTCAGACTTTGCATGTGGAATATGACGTCATTTCATCATCTCCTTCTAGCTGTGGTTGCAACATTTTGAGACGACCCTTGTTATTCATAAAAAAAACTAGCAATAATAATATGGATAAAAAATGTTTTTATTACACTTGGGCGTGGCTTGTACAGATTTGACAAAACTCGTGTCAGGATTCATGTATTACCCTCGCTCTTGATCAGGCAGTAAAAATATCCTGACACTTGTTTCATAAAATCATTACAACACACAATCTCGTATAATAATATCTATATACACGTAGCCCTGCACTGGTGATAGACGGGTTCTAGTTTTGTACGAGTGTCGATGTAGGTCAGTAAACATACTGAAATGCTAACCAGCCATATTGATCATGTCGTGATCCAGATCATGTATAGAAAAAATAATGGATTGAATTCATCGGAGGATGCTTTGAAAACGTTTTATTGACTGGCTTAATGTGACACGCAGAATTCATCATAGATTGTATCACGCGAAAAATAACCACAGATTTGACTCTTATGATTATATTAATTAATACATGTACACGTAAATATAGAAAATAACATAGAGAATGACATAGAGAATGACATAGAGAATGACACAGAGAATGACATAGGTTAGCGGTAAGAATGGGCAATTTCCCATTCGGCCTGAACTAGTTATTATTTTTATCCTTCAGTCCATAAAAATGAAAAAGGCTATTATTTCTGTTACTACAGCTAAATTGAACACTGATCTAGAAGTCAAATGAGAGATTATGTAATGTATCTGATCCATGTGATGTCAAAAGTCATAATCTGTTAGTTTATGTTTATGACTTTGCTTCAATCTGTCATTGTTATCGGCCAATAGAAACAGTGGTTGCAGAATGAAAAGTGTAATATCATTTTATGTTACTCATGTACATACCGTACATGTAGGTGTATATAGGTTTTTAGTGTATTTGAAATGCATGCACATGCAAGAGAGACTATACTGTTTTGATCCCATAATTTATTTTATTTTTATTACGTAAAAGACATCTTTTTTATTACGTAAAAGACATCTTTTTATTTAGATTTAACATCACACACGTATGGTCTTGGGTATAAGAGAGAAAAAGCCTTCATCCTCTTTAATATATCCACAAAAATAAAGAAAAAATAAGAAAGAAAGAAAGAAAAAAGAGAGATCTTTTATAAGTTTTTCCCATTCAACCCCATTAACCATAGTGCCAGTACAATGTACATATGTCAATGCAGGGCTTCTAGATTATGGTAGCCCCACTCCCATGGCTAGTGATATTCATGTTGGACTAGTAACTAACTACCATTGCCATGCCCAATGGCTAGTGAAAATTGTTGGTCAAATGTTGCAGATAAGTCAATTTTGTAAATATGAATATCCTGCCCCCACCTCAACCCCCAATGTTAGTCTTTTTAAGCTGTATTTCCCTGTTTAGGTGACATATCTGATTATTACTATTATTTAGTAAAATTTTATCAACTTAAAGAGAAATAGGGATAGTGAATTTGTAATCGTGGCTAGTAAAAAATTAAATCATCGATCCCATGGCTAGTAGATTTTATAAAAATTCAAGAAGCCTTGGCCAATGGCTTTTAACAGTAATATATCGTAAATTATAACAATTAAAATGTCTCAAGGTTTCATAAGTTTTACACTTTTATCGCTTTCGTTTGATTTTGTACCCAATGTTTTGGCAGTATCCCACTGCCTTAATCAGGGGATTGCATTTTTCATAACACTGGATACAAATTGTGATGTAAGCAATGGAAGCTTTAACTTCTTCTAATGTAGGATTTTTGTATATAATATTATAATAGTGCGTAATTTCAACCTTTTGCCAGTCATGTGTGAAATGACATAATATATACATGTGTATTTCTGTTAAACATTTTTATTTTATTTTGTTATTTTATTTATTTCTTAACAATGAACATAAAAAAAAAAACAAGGAACAAAGAGAAAGAAGAAAATTGTATTAAAAAAACCAAATTGTATTTTTTTTTAAAAGTCAGCATGAATTTTATTGTTCAGTAACCTTAGAGAATTAAAAATATATCAATTAAAGTTGACATACATGTAACATGGTAACAATTTAAATTTTCATCATTTTCTATCTCTGACAGTTTATGAATTCTTGATGTTGCTACCTGTCGTTATTGGATGTCCTCTGGGAATCTGACTATATGTTATGTCCTTGATGTAACCTAGCATAATTTGTGTATGTTTTATGTCATCACATGACCTGGATACGCTTGTAAGTAATGTGCCTTGAGCAAGACTGCGTGAACAATATTCAGCGATATTTGTCTTATTGATGCGACCCATGGCGGTGACCTATACTCTGTGTACAACATAATTTCCTATGGGAGAGGCAGCGGAATAAAAAATTGATAACGTAGCCATCATTAATTTCTCTGAAGGGACCTTTCTCATCTAGTTTATATCTAAGTCAGTCTTAAGTCACTGGTATGCTGTTCTTATTAACTAAACACACAGGAACATAATACACTGCACCTCAGGAAAGTACATTGATATACAATGTATATATATGTGTAGTACACCGACATACATACATTATGTTGTAAATATGCTTTGTCATACCTTAGCATTACATTCTTACCCACAGTTTATATATGAATCTGTTGGGGAGTTTTACGGTTCAATAATTAATGAATTTCCCACTGACGCATGCATGCACTGTCAGTACAGAGGGTTGCCTTATATCAGATCAGTTCCCAGTGGAGATCATGTTAATGTTTCGACCAAGCAGTATACTCTGGATCAAGCCACTGAGGCAGTATACACACACACACATAAAGAAAGTGACAGCCTGCATTTAATGACGAGAATATGGGGTGCCACTTGATAACTGTGGTACATTAACTTTTCCAATAAAATATATTAGTTTTCAATTCGACCACTTAGCACATATATACAGATTGAGTGTGGATGGCATAACAAATTGCATTACTCATTTGGAAACAGTGTGGAATGGTATCTGACTGAAAGATTTAAAGGTTTAAAATATATTAGTTTTCAACTCGACCACTTAGCACATATATACAGATTGAGTGTGGATGGCATAACAAATTGCATTACTCATTTGGAAACAGTGTGGAATGGTATCTGATTGAAAGATTTAAAGGTTTAAAAGTTTTTACTAGCATCCCTCTGTTTATGGGGCGGGAAGTAGCCCAGTGGTAAAGTGCTCACCTGATGCATGGTCACTCTAAGATCGATCCCCGTCAGTGGGTCCATTGGGCTATTTCTCATTCTAGGCATTGCATTATGACTGGTATATCAAAAGCTGTGGTATGTGCTATCCTGTCTGTGGAATGGTGCATATAAAATATCCCTTACTACTAATGGAAAAATGTAGCGGGTTTCCCTTTTTAAGACTGTTTGTAAAAATTAACAAATGTTTGACATCCATTAGCCAATGTTTAATAAATCAGTGTCCTCTAGTGGTGTCCTTAAACAAAAAACAAACAACTCATCCAGCCAACATACACACATTGAGCATGGCTGGCATATTCCATAAAATTTACTCATTTAACAACAATATGGAATGGTATGTAAATGAAAGATTTAAAGGAGTTTTTTTTTAACTAGCATCCTTGTTGGCAGACACTGGGTTTTTTACCATCCCAATCAGTGCCCCACCACTAGTATATCAAAGGTCATGGTATGTGTTGTCCTGTCTGTGGGGCAGTGCATGCTGGTTAAAAGAGGTTAAGAAATAATGGATTAACCAAGGGGTTTGATCCTATGAGTCATAAGATTTAAGCATGACTCACATGACTCGAGCACGACTCACATGACTCGAGCACGACTCGCATGCCCATTGGGCTATTTCTCGTTTCAGCCAGTGCACCATGACTGATATATCAAATGCTGTGGTATGTGCTATCCCGTCTTTGGGATGGTCATATAAAATATCCCTTGCTGTTAATGACAAAAAAGTAGCATGTTTTCTCTCTAAGATTACCATATGTTTGACATCCAATAGCCGATAATTAATAAATCGATGCTCTAATGATGTCGTTAAACAAAACAAACTTCTTCTATCTTTAATATACATATGTATATATTGTCACTTGTGGCCCCATGCTTACAAAAGTTTTAGAATCAAGACTCAAGACTCTATGAGTCTGAGACTCATATTATGGTAACGCCATACAAAGTGTATGTGATGACATTAGAGATTTTAGTCAGAAGTTTATAATCAATGGCCATGGGCCTTGTTATCCTTTCTTTAAAGGTAAGTTGTGCATTACTGTAATTTACCAGCTATGAGCTGTATATCTGGTTCAATACATGTTGTTGATCTTGATACACACCGAGGAGATACGTCAGAATAATCACCTAGATCTACACGACTCCCACTGTCACTGACCGTCATCCTGGCCATGTGATTGATAGCATCAGGAGCTGGGAGAACCAGCTGTTATCACCCAGCCACCAACACTACCATAGTGATGTGTGGCATTGGGGCCCCATCGCATGTGGTACATACCTTGTCATTATGCAGCCAGTGTTGGACTCAGCTGGTATCACCCAGCCACCAACACTGCTATAGTCATGTGTGGCGTTGGGGCCCCATCTTTACTTGTGGTACATACCTTGTCATTATGCAGCCAGTGGTTGGACTCGGCTGTTACGTGAAAATGCCTCAGTGTAGCATAACAATAATTAAACCATGGTGTAGTGGTTACGTCACTACCAGACTTGATGCTGGTAGGTACTGGGTTCACATCCCAGTACTGGCTCCCATCCAAAGTGAGCTTAATGGACTTAGAGAGGAAACCCACTACCTTTTTCCATTGGTAGCAAGGGATCTGTTTTTATGCACATACCATCGCACAGACAGAATAGCACAGACCACAGCCTTTGATACACTGGTTTTGGAGTATTGGTTGGGATCGGGGGAACCCAACCAGAGAATGGGTCCACCGAGGTGGTTCAGTTCTACAATCAAAGCACCTCAAACAAGCATTCTACCGATTAAGGAAGAAAGGAAATGTTTTATTTAACGCCGCACTCAACACATTTTATTTACCGTTATATGGCGTCAGACCACGCAGATATTAAGGGAGGATACCCACTGTCGCCACTTCATGGGCTACTCATTTAGATTAGCAGCAAGAGATCTTTTATATGCACCATCTCACAGACAGGGTGGTACATACCATGTCCTTTATTACACCAGTTGTGGAGCACTGGCTGGAACGAGAAATAGCCAAATGGGTCCATAGATGGGGATCGATCCTAGACCGACCATGCATCAAGTGAATGCTTTACCACTGGGCTACATCCCGCCCACTCTACCGATTAAGCTACATGTAAATCCCGCCCACTCTGTGGAAAGAAGAGTTGGACCTGTGAGGTCACACAAGAGCTCATTGGTTTATTAAGCATTGCCGTTAGGATATGAATCATTTGATGATTCTGACCTATACATGTACATGTATATATAGTCTTGGAAGAAAGCCATTACATTTTCCCATTAGAAGCAAAGTAACCTTTCATGTGCATTTTTCCACTGACCTGACAGCACATACCACAGCCTTTAATATATGAAAGTTCATTGGTTTATTAAGCATTGCCTTTTGGATGTGAAACATTTGATAATTCTGACATATACACAGTTTTGCATGAAAGCCATAAGAAGGAAGGACTTTTTATATACATTTTCCCACAGACTTGACAGCACATACCACAGCCTTTGAAATACAAGAGCTCATTGGTTCATTAATCATTGACTTTTAGCTGTGAAACATTTGACATTTACATATAGTCTTGAAAGAAAGCTGTTACATTTTTCCACTTAGAAGCGAGCAATTTTTTACATGCACTTCCCCACTGACAGGACAGCACATACCACAGCCTTTGGTATACCAGGTTGTGGAGCACCATGGAAAGATGAAGAACTGGAACCGAGGTCACACAAACCTTACTGTACAGTCTGATCCGGAGATGCAGTCGGTACACAGTACATGATTTGTGGATGCAGGGCTGAATCATCACAGCTGTAAGCAACACAATAAAAGTTTCCTGTTACCACGGTAACCCAAATGTTGCCAGCTTAATGGTGTACAACAAATGGCTTGCGAAACGAAACGTACCTGCTGTTCCACTGTTGAGGTGTATCATCTTCAGAGGTTTATTTCAGCCAGTTGAGTTTTGTTGACATTCAATAGAATATAAATGTTCTAGTTAAGAATTGTGTTGAGCTGGCCCTCTGTGTGTGTGTGTGTTGTGTGTGTGTGTGTGTGTGTGTGTGTGTGTGTGTGTTATAAAGGGAGCCTAGCTTAGGACTTCACTGCCTACCTATAAAGCGAACTCTAGTTGTAATTCTTTTTCTTTAAAGCAGGGTACAGTATTCTTTATACTGTAACGTACCCATGATATCCATGCCATAAAACCATGCGATAATGTAGTGTATTAACCCAGTTAATAATGGTATGCAAATTTAAAGGTATATACAAATTTGCAAGGTTTCTAGTTGCTGTTAGTGGGTAATTTTTTTACAAACCAATAAGACCTGTATACCTGAGCGTAACGTTTTCATAAGATTTAGTTAAAATGCGTGACATCAAACTAATTTGTGCTAATCGTGATGATGTCATATTACTGATGTAAGTGACTTATAATAATATACTAAATATTGAATGAATATTGAATATTTTACAAGTGTTATAAGATAAATAGAATTCACTACTCGTGGGTTTTTTAATATGTACAATATCAACCTCGTCTAGTTAATCAGTATTTGTCTCAGCAGAGCCGGGACAAATACCGATTAACATAGACTCGGTTGATATTTTCCATATTAAAAAATACTCGTGACGTATCCTCTAGATATATGAACTGCTCTGTTAACGTGTTGGTTATGCAGAGTTCTTCAAATTGATGCAAACCACCTATTGGTTACCTTCTAAAATAAAAATTATTAATTAGGATAATCAGAACTTTATTCATGTATTAAAATAATGCATGTATTCAGTATCATTCTAAACTGGTTTTGGGGTACTTAAATTAATGTGCAACATACCAGTAGTGAAATTGTAACTCACAGGTTAATGTAAATATCATTACTCATAATGTCATTACTTAAAAGTAAAACTCGTGTGAACTGATTTTGAAATATTGTCTCCTGTTTTATATTTATTTTCCTGCCATTATCCACATAAGATTCCATCAATAATTCAAATATTTTTCATACCTTCCCCTTTTTGTCAGCATGTAATACCAACAATCGGCACATTTTAAACTACTTCAGTTGGACAAGCCATTTTGTTCATTTCCTATTACATATACCTGACAAACATGGTTGATGTACATAAAATGAAAAATTCATGGTCAGTGTTTCTGCCGGAAAGAAATTTTTGGATATGGCACTATGGAATTGAATGCAACCACAGTCAACTGGGGGGTATAGGAGGCTTCCTCCAGAAAGAAAATGGGTTATGTTTAGGGTTAGGGTTAAGAAAATCATACAGTATTGATGAGAGTAATAAATTTTGTCAAAAAGTTAACCTACAAAAATAATATCTGCCAAAATATTTGGGTATGGCCAATTTTACCCTCTGGCAGAAACCCTGAATTGGTACACAGTGAGGTTTCAATAAATTGAGTTATGTCGAGCATTTCTCTCGATATACAACCGAAAATGATTTATAGCAGTGAAATTTAAACCAGGTTATTAAATCTTAGTTAAATCTTTCATGGGTATGACGATATTGTATGAGTGGTAGAAACATACAGATACAGGTACAAGTACAGGTGTTTGTAATGTTGTATCATGTTCTTGTGTGCGATACAGATCTTTCAGCTCAGTCTATCAGGTATGTGATGTTCACGTTGGCCTGTCATAGACCGGATTTAAAACATACATGGTTTTCTATTACCTACAACTACATATGGCTTGAACACCAGTATATTTTCAGTGACAGGTATTCAGCCATCGTTACAGGTACTTGTACAATGTATATATATGTTACAGGTATATGTTACCAGGTGTTAATTGAGTAATGTAAAATGAGCCTTGTTTACATACAGTTTATTTATTTAGTTTTATTAAAGGATTTGATTCTTTTGAATACTGCTAAGTTGGCTAAATTGTGTTCTCTTTTTTTTGTGGTACTGATACATACATGTATCTTAAGAAAACCTGGTTGGTTTATTTTAACTATCCGAGATGGAAAAGCCTAGATTTTTCTGTAATTATTTTAATGCCATGTAAAAACGGTTCCTGTACTTTAATACATGGCTCACAGCCGTCCTTGTAGGTTTAGTGGTTAAGCCACCAGACTTAAGGCTGGTAGGTTATGGGTTTGCGTCCTCCCTATGGCAATGGGGGATTTTTTATTCCAGTACTGGCACAGTGGAGATGTGTACAAATGCATGAACCATTTGATCAAGTAATTAAGTAGTCAAGTTTGATAAACATGTATAAATGATTACAATATGTATAGTTACCCATCTTATTCGTTTAAACATCGAACAAACTGTTGTGGTGTCACTATGCAGTTTTCTTTCATTCCTCATGTACACCGGCCTCGGTGGCGTCGTGGCAGGCCATAGGTCTACAGGCCGGTAGGTACTGGGTTCGGATCCCAGTCGAGGCATGGGATTTTTAATCCAGATACCGACTCCAAACCCTGAGTGAGTGCTCCGCAAGGCTCAATGGGTAGGTGTAAACCACTTGCACCGACCAGTGATCCATAACTGGTTCAACAAAGGCCATGGTTTGTGCTATCCTGCCTGTGGGAAGCGCAAATAAAAGATCCCTTGCTGCCTGTCGTAAAGAAGAGTAGCCTATGTGGCGACAGCGGGTTTCCTCTAAAAACAGTGTCAGAATGACCATATGTTTGACGTCCAATAGCCGATGATAAGATTAAAAATCAATGTGCTCTAGTGGCGTCGTTAAATAAAACAAACTTTACTTTACTTTTCCTCATGTACTATAGTATATTATACCTACATACACTATTAATTACTAGTCTAGCACGTGTCAAGGTCACACATTATAGGCCATATTGTACCACTCGACATTATAAGATATCTTGTGCCTGGAGTGTAGAACAATAAAACCTGTATGAAACCTGTCCTAAAATGACACTTTGGTTTATCACTTCCTGGTCACTGTGTGTATACATTACCTGTATTCATAATGCACATGTGTGTGTAGATTAAAGTGGAGTTAGACACAAAGATCCCTTTTCTACACGTGTATTCAGGAGGGCAAGTGTTCTGAACAAATTGACTGGTGCCATCATGTTCTGTCATATGCCATTCATTTAAAAAGACAGACCCAAGTTTATACACACTGGGCATATTGTTCACTATTAGATCCCTTTTCTACACGTGTATTCATGATGGCAAGTGTTCTGAACACATTGACTGGTGCCATCATGTTCTGTCATATGCCATTCATTTAAAGAGACAGACCCAAGTTTTTACACACTGTGGCATATTGTTCACTATTAGATCCCTTTTCTACACGTGTATTCATGATGGCAAGTGTTCTGAACACATTGACTGGTGCCATCATGTTCTGTCATATGCCATTCATTTAAAGAGACAGACCCAAGTTTTTACACACTGTGGCATATTGTTCACTATTAGATCCCTTTTCTACACATGTATTCATGATGGCAAGACCGGCCTCGGTGGCGTCGTGGCAGGCCATCGGTCTACAGGCTGGTAGGTACTGGGTTCGGATCCCAGTCGAGGCATGAGATTTTTAATCCAGATACCGACTCCAAACCCTGAGTGAGTGCTCCGTAAGGCTCAATGGGTAGGTGTAAACCACTTGCACCGACCAGTGATCCATAACTGGTTCAACAAAGGCCATGGTTTGTGCTATCCTGCCCGTGGGAAGTGCAAATAAAAGATCCCTTGCTACCTGTCGTAAAGAAGAGTAGCCTATGTGGCGACAGCGGGTTTCCTCTAAAAACAGTGTCAGAATGACCATATGTTTGACGTCCAATAGCCGATGATAAGATTAAAAATCAATGTGCTCTAGTGGCGTCGTTAAATAAAACAAACTTTACTTTTCATGATGGCAAGTGTTCTGAACACATTGACTGGTGCCATCATGTTCTGTCATATGCCATTCATTTAAAGAGACAGACCCAAGTTTTTACACACTGTGGCATATTGTTCACTATTAGATCCCTTTTCTACACGTGTATTCATGATGGCAAGTGTTCTGAACACATTGACTGGTGCCATCATGTTCTGTCATATGCCATTCATTTAAAGAGACAGACCCAAGTTTATACACACTGTGGCATATTGTTCACTATTAGATCCCTTTTCTACACGTGTATTCATGATGGCAAGTGTTCTGAACACAATGACTGGTACCATCATGTTCTGTCATATGCCATTCATTTAAAGACACAGATCATTGAAATCAGACATTACTTTTGATGGTCTACTGCACATAACAGTAAATCCTTGTCCATATGATATCTTGCATACAGATGCATACAGGACCATCAAACCTCACATGTAGGAACAACTTGGGATGGTGGTTGGTCCAAAACAAACTGTTCCTCCATCCCATTGCAGACATTTCACATAATTACACTTGAACACATTCATTAATATAGATATGGTTTTCCATCAAACTCCTGATGGGCGTATCATGTACCTTACTGGTACTCTTGTTTAAACCGGCCTCGGTGGCGTCGTGGTTAGCCATCGGTCTACAGGCTGGTAGGTACTGGGTTCGGATCCCAGTCGAGGCATGGGTTTTTTAATCCAGATACCAACTCCAAAACCTGAGTGAGTGCTCCGCAAGGCTCAGTAGGTAGGTGTAAACCACTTGCACCGACCAGTGATCCATAACTGGTTCAACAAAGGCCATGGTTTGTGCTGTCCTGCCTGTGTGAAGCGCAAATAAAAGATCCCTTGCTGCCTGTTGTGAAAGAGTAGCCTATGTGGCGACAGCGGGTTTCCTCTCAAAATCTGTGTGGTCCTTAACCATATGTCTGATGCCATATAACCATAAATAAAATGTGTTGAGTGCGTCGTTAAATAAAACATTTTTCTTTCTTTCTTTCTCTTGTTTAAGGGTATTTTCCCATTTCAGTGTCACAGATTCTTGTTTGACTCTGTTGTAACTTTATCCAAATGGGGGCAGGATTTAGCCTTTTGAGTCCTCGCTTGGAAATGTTTGTGTTGCAGGATCGAACCACCTTGGTGGATCTATTCAACTGATTGTTTTTTTCCAGCGTACCACAACTGGTCAAAGGCCGTGGTGTATGGTTTTTTTTTTATCAACCTATGTGGTGTGTCCTAAACAGTTTTATAATGATTACCTTTCTACATCTACATCTGTTTCACTTGTTGTAGCTTCCTTTATTTGGACTTAGTTTTCATAACAACAACAACAATCCTGTATTTCTTCATCTTCCACTTTTCATAACAACAACCCTGTATTTCTTCAACTTTCACTTTTCATAACAACAACCCTGTATTTCTTCAACTTTCACTTTTCATAACAACAACCCTCTATTTCTTGGACTTTGAGTTTTTATAATATTAACAACAACCCTCTATTTCTTGGACTTTGATTTTTTATAACAACAACAACCCTGTATTTCTTGGACTTAGTTTTCATAACAACAACCTTGTTTTTCTTGGACTTTGAGTTTTCATAACAACAACAACCCTGTATTTGTACCTTTCAGGTTTACACATTTGCCCAAGGCATTTTTTATGCTTCAGTAAAACTCCAGGTCACAGTGTAAAATGTTTTATTGAGAGCTGAAACGTGTTTGGGCAGTCTGAGACTTCTGTTGTGATATTTGATCATTGCAATTGCTGTAATTACACGTATGAATGTGAGATGGCGTAAGAAATGCAGTAGTTATGCTACATTTCACAATGTGATTACGATAATGGAGATCAGTCTAGGCCACGAGATAGTTGGTGTTTTGGGGGGAAGTGGTGATGGGGTGTCGGTTTGAATTTTTGGAATACATGAATAAAATTCCAGTGATCCTTATTTTGCAATTTTTAATTTTTTAAATTTGTTATTTAACAGTTGACCACATAACCATAGGGTGGTTTGCATGAATTTAAAGTTGCATAACGGACATGCCAACAAAATAATGCATGTAGTGTGACCCCCATATGTGCTTCAGGGCTAAAAATTCGGCTTTTTTTTAATGGAAATCCACGTGAATCCATGTGGATTCCCATGGAAGCAGTCCACAAGAATCCTCCCATTCTAAACATTTTCAGAGAAAAATTATCAACTGTGTTAGTATATAGAATTCTGTGTTGTATGTTACTAACTGTATGTAATATATAATTATAATATATTAGTCTTATGTTCGTAAACAGTGCATGGGATCTTTTGCCGATGTATTTTGCGCATTGGTTCAATGTTTATATGGATATTACTGAAGCACATTTCTGCAACCGATAAAAAGATGTATTGATTAAAAAGAGCAGATAATTCAAGGTTAGGAAAATAATATCAGCGAACTAACAGAGAAATGTTTGATGTATTAATAAATTTGGCAAACTAAATTACTGTATTGTTATTATGTAACAACCATGTTCCTTTCCGTTCTCTTCATTGGCAATTTGGTTCATAGAAATGGATTAACCACCGTTTGGCTCCAGGCCAGGTTAGCCTTGATAAACCACTATGTTTCATGCACTGCTTGATAACGAGACTATTTTTTATCATTATTATTATTTTTTAATTCGGTAGCATTTTACTCATAGATTATTCAATTTAATAAAATTTTAGAGGTATTTTAGGCAAAATCCAAAGAGATTCGGATGTTTTATGCTTGCGCAAATCGGATTCGGAGATTCGTGCACATTTAGCCCTGTGCTTGCATTTATTGAATGACAGGCCCTGTACAGTGTGTATTTATGCACACTGTTACAAGCTAATATGTATTTTAGTTTCAATCTTTCAGATGTTGATGAATTTTACATATCTATGGATTTACCACTTTCAATTGGCTTTTTGGCAAATTTATTGTCAAATACAATGTATGGTTATAAAATTTGACCGTAAAACCCATATTTAGTGAATGATAGCCCTGGATCACCATGCATATACGAACAACGAACACACCATTCCGTGTCTGTTATGTATTTCTCTGTCAGCTGTCCAGATGTTGGTGACATCATATGAACTGTTTTGTGATGGATCTTTCCTCCTTGGGTTTTTGAGCACTAGCTGTCACATGAAATAACTGGCTCCCCATGTCAGGGCATTTCTCAGATGTCCAGGAATGTGTGGGTGACAGATGGCCTCTGTGTGTGATCAGATGACCGGCCCGGTGACCTCCCCTGACCTGTTCTTTGTACAGAAAGATTGCTTTTCTCACTACACTAGCTCCACCTGTAGTGTTTTCGAGAGCTGAGATGAACAAACTGTGAAGATCCAAAAGGAACGTGGTTTAAAGTTACAGCATTGCTCCATCTCCTCGGCATAAAATACAAATGGGCTGCAGGTGAAATGTTATTGAGGGATAAAAACACTTTGATACAGCTGTAAATACATTTTGATGTCGAATTGTTTTTCATAGCTTAGAAAAAAACAACCCTAAACCTGTTTGTAGAAAAGTATATGTACCTACATTACCATTTAAGCTAGATAAAAGGTGTTCAGCTACATGTAATGTATTTGTGAAACGGTATATGTACCGACGCAGTATTTCAGCTAGATAAAAAGGTATTAAGCTATATATATATATATATATATATATATCTATAAATACAAAATAGTGTTTTTCATAGCTTAGAAAAAAGCAAACTAAACCTGTTTGTTAAAAGGTATAATGTACCTACACAGAATTTAAGCTAGATAAAAGGTGTTAAGCTACATGTAATGTATTTGTGAAACGGTATATGTACCGACGCAGTATTTCAGCTAGATAAAAAGGTATTAAGCTACATATATATATAAATACAAATTAATGTTTGGAATTTGACAAAAAAAAGTTCAAAATGTGTAGCCAAAATTAATTTTTGTTTTAGTGGCATATAATACCACACATTGAAAGCATTATTAAACTTGCAAAATCTGAGGTTAGCCTTTGATAAATTTATTATGGAATATGCTTGCCCAATTCAGCATCTGTATTTGACCCGGGTGAGATATAGCCCAGTGGTAAAGTGCTCGCTTGATGAACAGTCGGTTTGGGATCGATCCCCATTGGTGGGCCCAATGGGCTATTTTCATTCCAGCCAGTGCATCAAAGGCCGTGGTATGTGCTATCCTGCCTGTGGGATGATACATATAAAAGATCTCTAGCTACTAATGGAAAAATGTAGCAGGTTTCCTCTCTAAGACAAAATGCCAAATTACCATATGTTTGACATCCAATAGCCGATGATTTATAAATCAATGTGCTCTAGTGGTGTTGTTAAACAAAACAAACTCTAACTTTTAACTGTATTTGTCAATTTGTTAACCAGCAGGTCAAAGCTTACATCTATTACTGACGAGATGTCTGTGTTTGTTTACAGTTTGTGTACATGTGGTACACAACGTAGGCCTGTGTATAAACAAATACAGCTGTTTGAATCTTTAATGGGGTTAAAACTAAATATTTACATTTTGTAAAACGTGCATACAGCAACATTTACTTGCTGGTGTATGTACTGCATGTACACCGACATAAGCATTGTTTTCTGTCGTTTTAAAAACAAATACCTAAATACTTAGCATGCTGAAAATGTCATAGAGCGATGGTTGGAATAAATAGGAACCAGCCAAGTGTATCGATCATCCTCGGATGAGAACTCCGACTCTTTCAGTAAGATACATCATTTTAGTTCAACTTATTTTTGTGCTTATATCCAATTAAGGTTCAAGCATGCTGTCCTGGGCACACACCTAAGCTATCTGGGCTGTCTGTTTAGGACAGTGGGTTAGTGGTTAGTAAGAGAGAAGAGGGTGTAGTGGCCTTACACCTACCCACTGAGTCGTTAAAATTTGCTCTAGATGGGAGCCGGTACCGGGCTGTGAACCCTGTACCTAGCAGCCTTATGTCCGATGGCTTCACTATGACACGACTGAGGCCGATCAGTAAGATATAATATAGCCTGTTCTAAATGTTGATGTAGAGGATTAACAGTTTGTTTTGTTTAACAACATCACTAGAGCACATTGATTTATTATCATCGGCTATCCGATGTCAAACATTTGGTAATTCTGACATATAGCCTTTAGAGAGGAAACCTGCTATATATTTTTTCCATTAGCAGCAAGGTATCTCTTATATGCACTTTCCCATGGTAGGACAGCACACACCACAACCTTTGATATACCAGTTATAATGCACTGGGAAAAAAGGAGGTGCTTTGGTCGTAGGATCAATTAAAACGCCTTCAGTGTACTCATTCTCTGATAGGGTGTTTTCCTGTTCCTGCCTGTTAAGACTAACCTATGTGGCCGCAGCAGGTCTTCTTTGTTACTGTCTAGACCTGTTTGCAGAAGGTATAATATCTGCCCGCCCCCCCCCCCCCCCCCCGCCTCCCCGCTTTATTATTTTTAATTAGGGTTAGGGTTAGAGTTAGAGATTAGGGTTAGGGCTAAGGCTAGGGCTAAGGCTAGGGCTAGGGTTAGGGTTAGGGTTGGTTTGGGTTAGGGTTAGGGTTAGGGGGGACCGGGCGGATATGTTTCCGAAACAATCACATATGTACCAGCATTCTCTACATCAAATACATTATGTAAACATATTTTAAAATATTATGTGTATTAGAAACAATCATATATGTACATGTATTCTCGACATTAAATACATTGAATATGTAGACATATTTTAAAACATGTGTATTAGAAACAACCACATATGTACTTGTATTCTCGACATCAAATACATTGAATATGTAGACGTATTTTAAAACGTGTATTAGAAACAACCACATACGTACCTGTATTCTCAACATCAAATACATTGAATATGTAGACATATTTTAAAACATTGTGTGTATTAGTATAATTAGAAACAACCACATAAGTACCGGTATTCTCGTCATCAAATACATTGAATATGTAGACATATTTTAAAACATTGTGTGTATTAGAAACAACCACATATGTACCTGTATTCTCGACATCAAATACATTGAATATGTAGACATATTTTAAAATATTGTGTGTATAAGAAACAACCACATATGTACCTGTATTCTCGACATTAAATACATTGAATATGTAGACATATTTTAAAATGTGCTGATGCATCATTTTGAAGTCCATGTTGTTTTCATTTCCTATTCCCTTTAGCATCATCAGCCACATGTCACAAAGGTATTAAGCACAAACGTACAGATTATCAATATGTTGGGGAATGTTCTTGTAACAGACATGGGAGAGATTATAAAGGTGTGAGTCATAAGAAAGTAAATCAGATTTCTCTGAAAGTCGTTGACATTTTCGTGTACCAGATGATGGTAGTTGCCCTCTCTGCTTTGATATACACACGTGAAATTATATAGACTCAGTCAGTCAGTGTTTCTGCCAGAAAAAAATGTTTGGGTATGGCACTATGGAATTGGCCACATTCAAGGAGAACCTGGTTCATTGTAAATAGGGAGGTTTTTGAAATAAATGGGGCACCCGGCATGTTCGGGACCTGCCTGAAATGGAAAAAAAACAAAAAACAACAACTATGGAATTGAATGCAACCACAGTCAACAGGGGTTATGAGGGTCCTTCCCCATAAAGAAAATGGGTTATGTTTAGGGTTAGAGTTAAGAAAATCATACAGTAATGATAAGAGCCATTCATTTTGTCAAAATGTTAATTTAAACTTGTAAATAAAAGCTGCAAAAAACTTTGGATATGGCACCATACCTGTTTTACCCTCTGGCAGAAACCCTGCCAGTAGTCAGCTGAGGGAGTATCAAAATATAAATACAGAGAAGAGCAACTTGATGTAAAACATTGTTTTGTTTAACGACACCACTAGAGCACATTGATTTATTAATCATTGGCTATTGTATGTCAAACATTTGGTAATTCTGACACAGTCTTAGAGAGGAAGCCCGCTACATTTTTCTATTAGGTCAGGTCAGAGTGTTTAACCTGCACATTCAGAGCAAGCTATTGTAGTGCACGCCTGTCCTTGGCACAAGTGCCAGCCTTAGCAGGCTCTTCCGTCCAGGACAGGAAAGGGGTGGGGGTGGGTTGGAGGGGGGACCGCTTGCACTGGCAGGTGCAAGGGAGCACCAGCAGTCCAAGTGGGGCCGGTAACAGGTGGAGGGTGGTATGATGCTATGGAATTTGGAACGTCCCATAGGATTAAGCCAAAGAGAAAAGGTGTGCAGTTTTTGTGGGGGAAAAGGCACAATTTTGAACAGTCAGCCAAAAAGCAAAAGTAGGGAGCTACGTATAGTTTTGGAAGATTAGTATGCCAAAAGTAGCTCGTTAAGTGGACCTAGTTGGTGTTGATTCTATTAGTAGCGAGGAATCGTTTATATATGCATCATTGATTCCTGTCGGTGAGCCTATTGGGCTATTTCTGGTTTCAGCCAGTGCTCCACAACTCCTGTCTGTGGGTTGGTGCATATAAAAGATCTTTTGCTGTTAATCAAAAAGAGTAGCCTATGAAGTGGCGACAGCGGGTTTCCTCTCTCATTATCTGTGTGGTGCTTAACCATATGTCCGACACCATATAACCGTAAATACAATGTGTTGAGAGCTTTGCTAAATAAAACATTTCCTTCCTGCCTTCTCTGACACTGAAATGTACTTTTGTTATTGTATTAAAATGAAACAGATTGAACTGTAGTGGAAATACACTTAACTTTATGATATTTACAGGTCAATTTGTGAAATGAATTAACAGATAAATAACTTCTTGAGTCATATATACAATGAAACCGTTCTAAACCGGACACCCTTGGGGCCAAGTAAAATGTCTGGCTGCAAGAGGTATCTGGTTTAGAGAGGTGAATTTCTGTACTGATTTTTAAAAAGGACCGTGAAAAATGTCCGCTTTTGGGGAATTCCGGTGTACAGAGGGTCTGGTTTTGAGAGGTTTCACTGTATGTATGTATATGTATATGTATATGTATATGTATATACATACACAAACACACACACACAGCTACCTTCAGTTAACCTCTTCAGGTGTCACAACTCGTTTATGAGTACCATTTATTATCAAGTACATGTCACTTACAATTAAAATAAAACAGATGGAAGGCTAGTGGAAAGACACTTAATTTTCTGATATTTACAGGTCATCTTATCAAATCATTTAATAGAGAAATAACATCTTGAGTCGTATGCATAAAGCTACCTGCAAGTAACCTCTACAAGTGTCATAAACCATGTTTGAGTACCACTTATTATCATATGCGTGTAAATTACAATTAAAATAAAACAGATTGAAGTGTAATGAAAATACACTTAATTTTCTGATATTTACAGGTCAACTTGCGAAATCATTTAATAGAGAAATAACATCTTGAGTCGAACCCTAATGACTGTACATATAACTAATTACATGTAAGGTACCAGTTATTATCACATACGTGTAAATTGCACGTAATATTCCAAAACAAACAGAATAAACATGGGAACCCGACACGCAGCCATTTACGTGTAATGTTGACCTAAACGCATGCACCATGGACTGACAACAGCAGTAGTCTCCCTCAGGTCACATAATGTTATTATGAGACTAATGGAAGGCTAAATAGTGTTAACTGCGGGAAGGCGGTGTCTATGATCGTATCTAGGGAGGAAACCCACCTATTATATTGATCTGTTTGTCTAAAGAAGTGCGAGTGTATGTGTATAACTGGGTGTATAGGTTTCTTAAATGACTAGGGTGAACTAAATGTTAGCATTGTAACGCAACATAAGATGTCACGAAAAGTACATGGCTTATTAAAGCTTTTTTTTGTTTTGTTTTTTTTAAAGCAAATTTTGCTTGAGTGTTGAGTGTACATGTGTGTATGTACAGTGGAGTTAAAGTTTACTTTGTTTAATGACTCCACTAGAGCATAATTAGTTAATTGTCAGCTATTGGATTTAATATTTGGTAATTTTTGACATGTACAAATTAAAAGTTAGTTTTTGTTTAACACCACCACTATACATATAGCACATTGATTTATTAATCTTGGGCTGTTGGATGTTAGGTATTTGATAGTCCTGATATATATATATATATATACACTGTAGCTTTAGATGAAACTCATTACATATTTTCTTTATCAGCACTGGCCCCCCCCCCCCCCCCCAAACAGGACTGAAAATACCAGGAGAGTATATTTATAGTCCCTGCCCCACAGGGAACACTTTGCGACAAAAGGATATAATACTGAAGAAGAACTACTATTTATTTATTTCTGAGCAGATTGTTTTCTAATTTGCACACAAAAATAGTATATTTGTGTTATTTCAAAAAAACACTTTTTACTTTTCTTCTTATGTCAAACCAAACTGAAATTATTTACAAAAATAATTTTGGTACAAGGTTTGGCCAGACTATGGTTGATCAAAAGGTTTTTGAGTATATTTGTGGTTCCGCCCAGTCTGTGATTAACAATAACAGCTGTGTTGTGCGACCCGGTAATCCTGTATGAGACATCGGGGGGGGGGGAGATATTACAAACCACACACCATCTGATGCCAGTCAACTTTCTTGTCCACCATCAATCGATTGGCACATCACAATAGAATCACTAATCAAATCCGAGTGTGCCATCTTATGGCTGTGTTGGTAATTAATTTGCATTTGGTAAAATAACACTCCTACGCTTGTGGATGATGTTGTACACCTTGTCGATTAATGGGAGCTATTACTCTCTCTGGCTCCCCACCATGCTTCCCATCACTCCCTCCGAGACTAGTTCAAGGAGATTAGTTTTTCGTGTTTTTTTTAGTACTATCAAAAGTTTAATTATCAATACTCAGTATAATCAAACATTTTGAATGGCTCCCTGTAATCTTAGGGGAGCAATTAATAAATTCCCTTTTTTTTTCACAGCAAACTCTGATGTAAAATTAAAAAAAAAATACAAATAACATTTTAATGAAATGAAAAAAGTTTGTTTTGTTTAATGACAAAACTAGAGCACATTGATTAATTAATCATTGACTATTGGATATCAAACAGTTGGTAATTCTGGCATGGAGAGAAAACCCACATTTTCCTGTTGGTAGCAAGGGATCTTTTATATGTCCGACAGACAAGATAACACATACCACAGCCTTTGATATACCAGTCATGGTGCAATGGCACAAATAGTCTGGATATCAATGCTCAATATAGAGTCACATATTTTAAATTGTTTCCTATGATCTAAGTTAGGAGAACAATTAATTACTTCCATCATTGTGGGTTTTTTTTTTTTTTTTTTTTTTTTTTTTTCTTCACAGCAGAGTCTGATAAATACAAATAACAGTTTAATAAAATGGTTACATTAAGTTTTATTTTACCTGACTGTACAGTAGTTTAATGCACATACTTGTACGTCAAGAAATTATGACAAATGACACAATGGGAACATTGTGCACATATGAATAAATATTACACAGTTATTTGGATTAAAAGCTTTAAATGGATTTTCCACAACCTCTTTTATGAACGATTACATTAGTTGTGATGGCGTTTGTTACTATTGGCTGTAACACGATTGGCAGGGTAATCAAAACTGTATTTACAAAAACGAAAATCATTAATTCCGTTTGCCGAGAGAACTTTGAAAGCATTATGATCTCTTATACAGTATGTTGATTAGCTGCCTGTCATTAATTTCCGATACTACTGATGGCTCAAGAAACAGGATATTACAGCTGAGCTATTCAGTAAAATATATCTGATACGTGAGACCTACACTGGAATACGTTGGATTGATTTTGTTCAGTGTTTTTGTAAATCATTGAGATTGATCCTGTTAGTATTACAACAAGTGTTCCACTGCTGGTAAAATTAGTGTTGTAGGGGAGGCTAAATACATCATGGTCCTCCCAATACATAAAACAGGCCTGTAGGAAATGGGGTGGGGTGCTGTGAATACCCCACCCCCCACACACTTAAGGATGACCAATGCACATAACATGCCCTGTGAACCCCACACACACACACTTGAGGATGAAAATATACTTGTCCTACTGTATATAAAGATAAACAAGTATGGCTTGTGCCCCCCCCCCCCCCATCAATAGAGACTGCCCCCACCACTAGAGATTGTGAACCCCCCTCCAGATATCGGTCCTATGAGCTTGAATACATAATGAACAGGAAAAAAAAGAAAGAAATGTTTTATTTAACGACGTACTCAACATATTTTCTTTATGGTTATATGGCGTCAGACATATGGTTAAGGACCACACGTATTGAGGGAGGCAAACCCGCTGTCGCCACTTCATGGCTACTCTTTTCTATTAGCAGCAATGGATCTTTTATATGCACCATCCCACAGACAGGGTAGTACATACCATGACCTTTGATATACCAGTTGTGGTGCACTGGCTGGAACGAGAAATAGCCCGATGGGGCCCACCGATGGGGATCTATCTCACACCGACCGCGTATCAAGCGAGCGCTGTACCACTGGGCTACGTCCTGCCCCTAATGAACAGAAAGGTCACACTTTAATAAGTTCTTTAATTTCCAGACTACTTCCATCAAATGCTTCTCTGCATGTACATGTATTTTTTAACAGTTACTTCCTGGTTGAGACCCGAAAAGTACAGACGGCTTTTCACTTCACAGAATGAATTTCATGCCAAAGACCTGTGAGCAATTCTGTAAGACCACAGTCATCTTTAATCATCACAGCGATACAGTGTTAGTAATAGGGCAGAGAGGTACCGGCTGTTTAAAGCCACCATTACTGTACATGTGTGCATGCAAACTGCACACATACCATATTGTAATAGAATAGAAAAAACCTAAAACCAGACCATCTGGTAACCGTAGCTCCCACAAAACCGGACATTTTTCACAGTCCCTTTCTGAACCAGATATCCCTTAAAAGAATTGGACTCTTTACTTGGGTTACCGGCCTCGGTGGCGGCATGGTAGGCCATCGGTCTACAGGCTGGTAGGTACTGGGTTCGGATCCCAGTCGAGGCATGGGATTTTTAATCCAGATACCGACTCCAAACCCTGAGTGAGTGCTCCGCAAGGCTCAATGGGTAGGTGTAAACCACTTGCACCGACCAGTGATTCATAACTGGTTCAACAAAGGCCATGGTTTGTGCTATCCTGCCTGTGGGAAGCGCAAATAAAAGATCCCTTGCTGCTAATCGAAAGAGTAGCCCATGTAGTGGCGACAGCGGGTTTCCTCTCAAAATCTGTGTGGTCCTTAACCATATGTCTGACGCCATATAACCGTAAATAAAATGTGTTGAGTGCGTCGTTAAATGAAACATTTCTTTCTTTTTTTACTTGGGATAGGGGCAGGACATAGCCCAGTGGTAAAGCGCTCGCTTGATGCATGGTCGGTTTAGGATCAATCCTTGTCAGTGGGCCCATTGAGCTATTTCTCGTTCCAGCCAGTGTACCACGGCTGGTATATCAAAGACCGTGGTATGTACTACCCTGTCTGTGGGAGGGTGCATATAAAAGATCCCTTTTTACTAATGGAAAAATGTAGTGGAGTTTCTTTTCTAAGACTATATGTCAAAATTACCAAAATGTTTGACATCTAATAGCCGATGATTAATAATTAATGTGCTCTAGTGGTGTCGTTAAACAAAACAAACTAACTTTACTTGGGCCCGAGGTTGTCCAGTTGAGAGGGTGTCCAGTTGAGAGGGTTTTCACTGTATATAAATTATACTAATGATTTTACTTGCTTCCACATGCCACAGCCTTGTTAACATTAATACGATTCATGTATATAATTAATGTACATATTTACCATACCATTACACTTTTTATGTTTGGCTAAAAATAGATTCTCTTTGATGGTTGCTTAATATGGGTTTCACTTTAAAGTCTGAATGTTTTCACTCCGATAAAACACACAAACGCAGTGTGTAACATCAAATGAGTAGTCCACTGTATCAAAGCCTTTCTTTGCTATCCTGTATGAGAAAATACACTTGTATGCTGATGAAAAAACAGAAGAGATCACAGAAATATTGACAGCAGAGAGTGACTGAAAGCCAATACCCATGCATGGTCTCAGAAACCAATACCCTCATTGATGGTGTCAGATCACCCAATCTCGTATTACTTGTATTCATTCGTACATATTTCTTGCTCCAGCCAGTGCACCATGACTGGTATGTCAAAAGCGGTGGTATGTACTATTCTGTCTGTGGGATGATGCATATAAAAGATCCCATGCTGCTATTCGAAAACAGTAGCCCATGAAGTGGCGACAGCGGGTTTCCTCTATCAATATCTGTGTGGTCCTTAACCATATGTCTGACGCCATATAACTGTAAATAAAATGTGTTGAGTGCGTCATTAAATAAAACATTTCCTTCATTCATTCATACATTTTAGGGCCAAGATTTAGCTCAGTCGGTTGAATGCTCGCCTGAGGTGCTTGTGTCGCAGGATTGAACCACTTTGGTGGATCCATTTAACTGATTGGGTTTTTCTTGTTCCAACCAGTGCACCACAACTGGTCAAAGACCACAGTGCATATAAAAAATCCCTTACTACTAATGGGGGGCTGGATTTAGCTCAGTAGGTTGACTGCTCACTTGAGGTGCTTGCATCGCAGGATCGAACCACCTCGGTGGATCCATTCAGATGATTGAGTTTTTTCTCGTTCCAACCAGTGCACCACAACTGGACAAAGGCTGCAGTATGTGTTTTCCTGTAGACCTGTGGGAAAGTGCATATTAAAGATCCCTTGCTGCATTAGAAAACATGTAGCGAGTTTCGTCTGACTACGAGTCAGAATTACCAAATGTTTGACATCAAAAAGCCAATGATTAATTAATCAATGTGCTCCAGTGGTGTCATTAAACAAAACAAACTTTATTTATTTTTACTACTAATGGAAAAAATGTAGTGGGTTTCCGTGCTAAGACTACATGTCAAGGATGACCAAATTTTGACATGTATCCTATAGCCGAGTAGTGACTTAAATTTGGTCTACAGTACTTACTGTTCCCTTGCTTCTTTCAGTACGTAAAACATTTCCTAACTGAAAATAGATTTCAGCAGGAGATTGGGGTTTTTCCACAAAAATGAAAAAAAAAGCAAAACCAGAAAAACAACAACAACAAAACAAAACCAGGCTGCCATTACCATTACCATGTATGTATCTACACGTTGAACACCTAATATCCAGTGATTAGTGATGTGTTATTTAATCATATTCATACACACCCCATGTTCAGTTGTTCTGTGTGTGTGGAATGTATGTATCTACACGTTGAACACCTAATATCCAGTGATTAGTGATGTGTTATTTAATCATATTCATACACACCCCATGTTCAGTTGTTCTGTGTGTGGAATGTATGTATCTACACGTTGAACACCTAATATCCAGTGATTAGTGATGTGTTATTTAATCATATTCATACACACCCCATGTTCAGTTGTTCTGTGTGTGTGGAATGTATGTATCTACATGTTGAACACCTAATATCCAGTGATTAGTGATGTGTTATTTAATCATATTCATACACACCCCATGTTCAGTTGTTCTGTGTGTGTGGAATGTATGTATCTACACGTTGAACACCTAATATCCAGTGATTAGTGATGTGTTATTTAATCATATTCATACACACCCCATGTTCAGTTGTTCTGTGTGTGTGGAATGTATGTATCTACACGTTGAACACCTAATATCCAGTGATTAGTGATGTGTTATTTAATCATATTCATACACACCCCATGTTCAGTTGTTCTGTGTGTGTGGAATGTATGTATCTACACGTTGAACACCTAATATCCAGTGATTAGTGATGTGTTATTTAATCATATTCATACACACCCCATGTTCAGTTGTTCTGTGTGTGTGGAATGTATGTATCTACACGTTGAACACCTAATATCCAGTGATTAGTGATGTGTTATTTAATCATATTCATACACACCCCATGTTCAGTTGTTCTGTGTGTGTGGAATGTATGTATCTACACGTTGAACACCTAATATCCAGTGATTAGTGATGTGTTATTTAATCATATTCATACACACCCCATGTTCAGTTGTTCTGTGTGTGTGGAATGTATGTATCTACACGTTGAACACCTAATATCCAGTGATTAGTGATGTGTTATTTAATCATATTCATACACACCCCATGTTCAGTTGTTCTGTGTGTGTGGAATGTATGTATCTACACGTTGAACACCTAATATCCAGTGATTAGTGATGTGTTATTTAATCATATTCATACACACCCCATGTTCAGTTGTTCTGTGTGTGTGGAATGTATGTATCTACACGTTGAACCACTAATATCCAGTGATTAGTGATGTGTTATTTAATCATATTCATACACACCCCATGTTCAGTTGTTCTGTGTGTGTGGAATGGATGTATCAATCAGAAATGTATGCAGGTGTTTTGTTTGGGAGTTGTTTTGTAATTATTGGGCTTAATGTATTTTCCTCTTACAGTAGTATTTATAACAAGACAGATGGTTGCATTTAAATGTGGCTGCTTCTGCAGGCTTGTAGAATAGACACTGGAAGAAGTTATTTTGTTCACAGACAGGATAGCACATACCACACACAGCCTTTGAGGAAACCTGCTACATTTTTCGATTAGTAGTAAGGGATCTTTAATATGCACCATCCCACAGACAGGACAACACATAAAATGGCCTTTGATAGAGAGAGAGAGAGAGAGAGAGAGAGGAGGGAGAGAGAGAGAGGAGAGAGAGACAGAGAGGAGGGAGAGACAGAGAGGAGGGAGAGAGAGGAGGGGGGAGAGAGAGAGGAGAGACAGAGAGAGAGAAAGAGAGAGACGAACATAGAGAGGAGGGTATTACCCATTACCTCCACCGAAAACCAGCAGAGGATCCCAAACACAGGACGGTACATACCACTGTCTTTGATGTATTAGTCATGGGGCACTGATTGGGATGGCAGAACCCCTGTTCATCGAGGGTGACTTGCATTGCATTGCACCTCAGATTAGCACTGTACTACATGATCCAGGGAGCTATGTCTCACCATGGGTGAGCACTCAACCCGTGTCCCGCCCCCTCAGTGTATTTAACCAAATATTGTGTTAGTATTAACTTTCACATCATTTGGCCATTCCTGTAGGTGCTGTAGAGGTGCTTGAACCGATGAATGTGTGTAGACACACCACTATTTACCTGTGGGTATGTGCTAACACTGCAAGTCAGCCAGACGGTGCCACTGACACTGTTATATGGGTCTATTTTCGTCCCAGTGTAAAAATAGCCGTGCAGTGGGCTGGCCCATGAGTATACATGTATGTGTGTATCAGTGAGTGAGATAGTGTGTAATCAGAGACCACTTTCAGGCTGTGAGTCAGGGGAGGACTGCAGCTACACCCACACCTACATATGCTTTAGACCTGTAATACTTAAAAAAAAGAGCAACATTCATAGTCACTTATCAGGCCCATAGGAACTGGGGGATTTGGGATGGGTAGGGTGGGTGAGGTGGACGACAGGTCCCTCATAAGGATGAAGATGTATGTTTTTGTCTTACTCTATATAAATAAAAATCTGGCTTGTGTGCCCCCTCCCCCCCCCCCCCCCCCCAAAGCCTCACTAGAGATTGTGCCCCCCACTCCAAATATCATTCCTGCCGTTCTGCTTATGCTCCTTATTAGTGACACTAACCCTGACTTCTTTTGTATGTCACATAATCATTACATAGGAGGGGGACGTAGCCCAGTGGTAAAGCGTTGGCTTGATGCGTTGTCAGTTTGGGATCAATCCCTGTCAGTGGGCCCATTCGGCTATTTCTCACTCCAGCCAGTGCACCACGACTGGTGTATCAAAGGCCGTGGTATGTGTTATTCACCACGACTGGTGTATCAAAGGCCGTGGTATGTGTTATCCACCACAACTGGTGTATCAAAGGCCGTGGTATATGTTATCCACCACGACTGGTGTATCAAAGGCCGTGGTATATGTTATCCACCACAACTGGTGTATCAAAGGCCGTGGTATATGTTATTCACCGTGACTGGTGTATCAAAGGCCGTGGTATGTGTTATCCACCACAACTGGTGTATCAAAGGCCGTGGTATATGTTATCCACCACGACTGGTGTATCAAAGGCCGTGGTATATGTTATCCACCACAACTGGTGTATCAAAGGCCGTGGTATATGTTATCCTGTCTGTGGGATGGTGCATATAAAAGATCCCTTGCTGTTAATCGAAAAGATTAGCCCATGAAGTGGCGACAGCGGGTTTCCTCTCTCAATATCTGTATGGTCCTTAACCATATGTCTGATGCCATATAACCGTAAATAAAATGTGTTGAGTGCATTGTTAAATAAAACATTTCCTTCCTTCTTTATATTTGAATTTTTACAACTAAAAAAACAACCAAGAAGACTTCCTGGTACAAATGTTTAATGATTTATTTGTCTCTATACTATATATACAATAAAACCCCTCTAAACTGGATACCCAATGCAATACAATACAATCTTTATTGCAGTCTGTGTACACGGATACATGTGTACATTGGTTAAGGAGATATTTTCCCCATTAACCCATAGAACCAAGTAAAAAGTCCAGTTTTAACATTTATCCAGGCTCTGTTCTGATATTTAAACAAGGACTGTGAAAAAAATGTGTTTGAAAACAATATAAATACAATGTCTTTAAATAAGCATTTACATGAAATACGCATGCACTGAAGTAGTTAATAAACAGCTTCAGAGAAGGTTTAAAAATAGGTTTGTACCTGGCCAGTGGTTGTGAGAAACTACCAGTTAAATCATTGATGTTTTCTCTTAAGTTCACCCACCTACACATGAAGTCTGCCGACCTGACAGCCATGTGAATGAGTGCAGCAGACTGAAAAATTAAAACCTCTTCATGGTAATGACCTAACTTGTTGTTCTCATGCTTAAACTGAGACAGGACGTAGCTCAGTGGTAAAGCACTTGGTTGCTGCACCAGGTGGTCTGGGATCGGTCCCCGTCAGTGGATCCATTGGGTTATTTTTTGTTCTAACCAGTGCACCATGACTGGTATACCAAAGGTTGTTGTAAGTGCTAACAAAACTAACTTTTATAGCCATCTGGGAAAGGACATAGCACAGTGGTAAGACACATGGTTTATGCGCTGTCGGTCTAAGATCGATCCCCGTCAGTGGCCCCATTGGGTTATTTCTCATTCCAACCAATGCCCCACAACTGGTATATATCAAAAGCTGTGGTATGTGCTGAAACAAACTTTAACTTTCATAGCCATCTTGTGGGCGGGACGTAGCCCAGTAGTAAAGTGCTTGCCTGGTGCATGGTCAGTCTAAGATTGATCCCTATCGGTAGGGCCATTGGGCTATTTTCCGTTCTGACCAGTGCACCACGACTCATATATGAAAGGCCATAGTATGTACTATTCTGTCTGTAGGATAGTGCATTAAAAGATACCTTGCTACTAATGGAAAAAATGTAGCTGGTTTTCTCTCTAAAATTACCAAATTGACATCCAATAGTTGATGATTAATATATAAATGTGCTCTAGTGGTGTCGTTAAACAACAAACTTTAACGTTTATAGTCATCTTAGCTTCACCAGGCTGTCATGCAGGGGCACCCGTCACATGGGATTAATTTGCCTGGGTAAACATGTAAATAGATGAATTTGAAAGAAGAAAAGGCACTGACCTTGGTGGTGTAGTGGTTAAGCCATCAGACTTAAGGCTATAACTAAGCACTAAGAAAAAAGGCACTTGGATATATTTAGCCTTAGGGTCTGCTAGTTTTCCCCTCTTCCCCACCCCCACCCACCCCCCTACACACATAGACCCACATGATCCAACTCTAGGGCAACCAGTGTCGATGGTGTCGTAGTTAAGCCATCGGACATAAGGCTGGTAGGTACTGGGTTCGCAGCCCGGTACCGGATCCTACCCGGAGCGATTTTAACGACTCAGTGGGTAGATGTACGAATGACCACTACACACTCTTATCTCTCACTTACAACTAACCCACTGTCCTGGACAGACAGCCCAGATAGCTGAGGTGTATGCCCAGGACAGCATGCTTGAACCTTTACTTGAAATGAATGAAAAGCTCTAGGGCAGAACTTACCTGTTCGTGTAAATATATGCGTACTGTATTAGAGTATGGTTACAGCATATTTGTCAATATAACACCTGTGTGTGTGTTCTCTGGTAGTGGCTGTTTGTCTTGTGGTCACCTTACAACCTCCTGTTGTTGTTTATAATCCCACCTGGTTGATTACAAAGGCCAGGGTAATGGATTCTTTACACACAGGTGTTGTGCTTTATGCTTACTCAAGCCAGTAATGAATTAAGTTGAAAAGACACATTAAAACTCTAGATATATCAGGCTTGGGAAGTTGGTGTTTCTGCGAGAAATAAACTTTTGGGTATGGTGCTATGGAATTGAATGCAACTACAGTCAACAAGGGGTGTGGGGAGCCTACCCCAGAAAGAAAATGGATTACGTTAGGGTTAGGGTTAAGAAAATTATACATTAATTAATACAGTAATTAATTTTGTTGAAATGTTAACTTAAATTTTTTTTTACCCTCTGGCAGAAAACCTGGAAGTATAGTGGTTAAGGGGCAGGAGGTAGCCTAGTGGTAAAAGTGTGTACCTGATAATGTAGTCGATATATATTAAGATCGATCCTCGGTGGTGGGCCCACAGGCTATTTCTCATTCCGACCAGTGCTCCACAACTGGTGCAACAAAAGCCATGGAATGTACTATATTCAGGCATGTGATTCTTGTGCTAATTGGTGGAATTCCACTTTAAAAAAAAAAATTCCTTTCATTCATTTTCCTTGCATTCTGCACTCGATTACGTGCCTTCGGCACACATTTATCATTTTCAGCTTTTTTTGTTGAAATGTTTCAATCACATGCCTGTATATTGTCTGTGTAATTGTGCATATAAGTGATTCGGCATGAACTTCAACGCCGCAGTCGCTAATTTCAACCCCTGAAAATGGACACAAACAGCTA